>NC_134359.1:282290327-282574209 GCF_048569485.1 Anomaloglossus baeobatrachus | reverse complement strand
TTCTACACAGCTGCCTGGGCTCTTATATACAGTATTCTGGAACGCTGTATATAAGGGCCCACTGATGGTGGCCACAGCTTATAGTCGCCAAATCTGGTGACAGGTTCCCTTTAAAAGGATAAAAAAAAAATAATTCAGTCGGAGAGCAGGAGTGACCTTAAAAAAAAAAAAAAAAAAAACTAAAACAAAAAAAAGAGAACTTCCTTTAAAAGGCCGACAAGCTTGTGTGTATGGGGGTGTAAGATTTTTCCCCCTAACACATTAGCAGATCTCAGCAGCGTACTTTCCTCTCCCCATAGGAAACCAGAGAAGGTTCGGCCAAGTTGACTATGTAAGGGGGTAAGAAAGAGATCGTGATCGGCCCCAAACTAAGTCCATAGATCAGAAGGAAAAGTAAAGAATGTGAGGAAGCTCTTAGCCTCTTACCGGAAGTTTTCTAAGTTGGGTTTGGGTAGTTTCTGGCACACGACCCACAAACTCTGCAGCTTGGTGTTCTGGTCTTGGACACTGAAGACAAAAGTATATAAGAAGTGAGTCACGACAAAATTGAAAAGAAAGGGCAGAAAAAAAATGTTGGGTTGATATTGACAAAGGAGAGTCGTGCACCATAGGCATAACAGCACCGGCTTATCCTGGAGTGTCCCTTTAAGAAGGGTGGAGCCATACAATTGCTCTGTAATGGTGAGGTGGGTCCCTGTGCAGACGCAGCTCTTATATCTCAGGCCGTACTGATCGGCTATAATTGATTCTATATCCAAAGCTCTTAACAATCCCATCTGCACCCAACGCAAGCGCTTCATGAATAAATGAGGCTCTGCTTACTTCCCAGCAGCGATCCACTCGTCATAGAGGGCGAAGGTCATCAGAGGCTCCGGCAGCTCGCGGAGGTAAGACTTCAAAGCTCCTGTACAAGAGAAAAACAGAAAAAAAAAATGTAATAACAATATTATTCAATTTAATAATTTGGCCACTAGGGGGCAGCATCACATTGGTATTGCGTCTTGCCAACTCCTTAAATGCCAGCGCCCCAAAGATGCTGAAATCCCCAAAAACAGTATCTAAATCTGAAATATAGGACGATTCTTGTGCAAAAAATATTTTAAAAAGCTGTCAATTTGTTAAAGGTTTCTTTAAAAAAAACATGGCGGCTTTCGTTCACAAAGAGCCCCCTCGTGTCCGCAGGCCGTGACTGCACCTCATCCCCATTGGGGGTTTATTCACACGTTTGAGAAAAACAGACCAACGATCGGCAAAGTTGGCAATGCAAGTTTACGGGGCCGAGAAAAAAAATAAAAAATAAAATAAAAAAATCAGACTGCACTATGATGACATCCAAGTGCAGCATGATTTTTACAGATTATCAGAATGGAGATTTCTTTTGTATTAATTTACAAGAAATTCGGATGGCACTGATCAGAGTGTGGTGCGAGCGTTATCAGATCTTCTTGTAGGTGGAGAAATATAAACAAAAAAAAAAAAAACACTTCATCTTCTCCATGAAGATCGAGAGCGCACTCGGATGTCATCATAGTGCAGTCTGATTACTTTGCGGACCCATTGACAATTTTGATCCGACCCTTGGATCAAAATTGGACATTTCTCCGTTTTTTTTTCTGCGGACCACTCAGTAAAAAGAGAAAAAAAAACTGCACATGTGCACAGCCCCATGGAATATCAAGGGTACAAGAGCCATTCTTAGAATCACATATAGCACTTGTGCAAGAAAGAAGGGAATTTTGTTACTTACCGTAAATTCCTTTTCTTCTAGCTCTTATTGGGAGACCCAGACGATTGGTGTATAGCACTGCCTCCGGAGGCCACACAAAGCAATTACACTAAAAAGTGTAAGGCCCCTCCCCTTCTGGCTATACACCCCCAGTGGGATCACTGGCTCACCAGTTTTAGTGCAAAAGCAAGAAGGAGGAAAGCCAATAACTGGTTTAAACAAATTCTCTCCGAGTAACATCGGAGAACTGAAAACCGTTCAACATGAACAACATGTGTACCCGCAAACAAACCAAAAATCCCGAAGGACAACAGGGCGGGTGCTGGGTCTCCCAATAGGAGCTAGAAGAAAAGGAATTTACGGTAAGTAACAAAATTCCCTTCTTCTTCGGCGCTCTATTGGGAGACCCAGACGATTGGGACGTCCAAAAGCTGTCCCTGGGTGGGTAAAGAAATACCTCATGTTAGAGCTGCAAGACAGCCCTCCCCTACGGGGAGGCAACTGCCGCCTGCAGGACTCTTCTACCTAGGCTGGCGTCCGCCGAAGCATAGGTATGCACCTGATAATGTTTGGTGAAAGTGTGCAGACTCGACCAGGTAGCTGCCTGGCACACCTGTTGAGCCGTAGCCTGGTGTCGTAATGCCCAGGACGCACCCACGGCTCTGGTAGAATGGGCCTTCAGCCCTGATGGAACCGGAAGCCCAGCAGAACGGTAGGCTTCAAGAATTGGTTCTTTGATCCATCGAGCCAGGGTGGCCTTAGAAGCCTGCGACCCTTTGCGCTTACCAGCGACAAGGACAAAGAGTGCATCCGAACGGCGCAAGGGCACCGTGCGGGAAATGTAGATTCTGAGTGCTCTCACCAGATCTAACAAATGTAAATCTTTCTCATACCGATGAACTGCATGAGGACAAAACGAAGGCAAAGAGATATCCTGATTAAGATGAAAAGAGGATACCACCTTCGGGGGAAACTCCTGAATGGGGCGCAGCACAACCTTGTCCTGGTGGAAGACCAGGAAGGGAGCCTTGGATGACAGCGCTGCTAGCTCAGACACTCTCCGAAGAGATGTGATCGCTACCAGAAAAGCCACTTTCTGTGATAGTCTAGAAAGTGAAACCTCCCTCAGAGGCTCGAAGGGCGGCTTCTGGAGGGCAACTAGTACCCTGTTCAGATCCCATGGATCTAACGGCCGCTTGTACGGGGGTACGATATGGCAAACCCCCTGTAGGAACGTGCGCACCTTAGGAAGGCGTGCCAAACGCCTCTGAAAAAAGACGGATAGCGCCGAGACCTGACCTTTAAGGGAGCCGAGCGACAAACCTTTTTCTAACCCAGATTGCAGGAAAGAAAGAAAGGTAGGCAATGCAAATGGCCAGGGAGACACTCCCTGAGCAGAGCACCAGGATAAGAATATCCTCCACGTTCTGTGGTAGATCTTAGCGGACGTGGGCTTCCTAGCCTGTCTCATGGTGGCAACGATCCCTTGGGACAATCCTGAAGACGCTAGGATCCAGGACTCAATGGCCACACAGTCAGGTTCAGGGCCGCAGAATTCCGATGGAAAAACGGCCCTTGGGACAGTAAGTCTGGTCGGTCTGGGAGTGCCCACGGTTGGCCGACCGTGAGCTGCCACAGATCCGGATACCACGCCCTCCTCGGCCAGTCTGGGGCGACAAGTATGACGCGGCTGCAATCGGATCTGATCTTGCGTAGCGCTCTGGGCAAGAGTGCCAGAGATGGAAACACATAAGGGAGCCGGAACTGCGACCAATCTTGCACTAGGGCGTCTGCCGCCAGCGCTCTTTGATCGCGAGACCGTGCCATGAAGGTTGGGACCTTGTTGTTGTGCCGTGACGCCATTAGGTCGACGTCCGGCACCCCCCAGCGGCGACAGATTTCCTGAAACACGTCTGGGTGAAGGGACCATTCCCCTGCGTCCATGCCCTGGCGACTGAGGAAGTCTGCTTCCGAGTTTTCTACGCCGGGGATGTGAACTGCGGATACGGTGGAGGCCGTGGCTTCCACCCACATCAGAATCCGCCGGACTTCCTGGAAGGCTTGCCGACTGCGTGTCCCCCCTTGGTGGTTGAGGTATGCCACCGCTGTGGAGTTGTCCGACTGAATTCGGATCTGCCTTCCTTCCAGCCACTGCTGGAAGGCTAGTAGGGCAAGATACACTGCTCTGATTTCCAGAACATTGATCTGAAGGGTGGACTCCTGCCGAGTCCACGTACCCTGAGCCCTGTGGTGGAGAAAGACTGCTCCCCACCCTGACAGACTCGCGTCTGTCGTGACCACCGCCCAAGACGGTGGTAGGAAGGATCTTCCCTGTGATAATGAGGTGGGAAGAAGCCACCACTGCAGAGAGTCCTTGGCCGTCTGGGAAAGGGAGACTTTCCTGTCCAGGGATTTTGACTTCCCGTCCCATTGGCGGAGAATGTCCCATTGAAGTGGACGCAGATGAAACTGCGCAAACGGAACCGCCTCTATTGCCGCCACCATCTTCCCGAGGAAGTGCATGAGGCGTCTTAAGGAGTGCGACTGACTTTGAAGGAGAGCCTGCACCCCAGTCTGTAGAGACCGCTGCTTGTCCAGCGGAAGCTTCACTATCGCTGAGAGAGTATGAAACTCCATGCCAAGATACGTTAGTGATTGGGTCGGTGACAGATTTGACTTTGGGAAGTTGATGATCCACCCGAACGCCTGGAGAGTCTCCAGTGCAACATTTAGGCTGAGTTGGCATGCCTCTTGAGAGGGTGCCTTGACCAGTAGATCGTCCAAGTAAGGGATCACAGAGTGTCCGTGAGAGTGCAAGACTGCTACCACTGCCGCCATGATCTTGGTGAACACCCGAGGGGCTGTCGCCAGACCAAATGGCAGAGCTACGAACTGAAGATGGTTGTCTCCTATTACGAAGCGTAGAAAGCGTTGGTGCTCTGTAGCAATCGGCACGTGGAGATAAGCATCTTTGATGTCTATTGATGCTAGGAAATCTCCTTGAGACATTGAGGCAATGACTGAGCGGAGGGATTCCATCCGGAACCGCCTGGCGTTCACATGCTTGTTGAGCAGTTTTAGGTCCAGAACAGGACGGAAGGAGCCGTCCTTTTTTGGAACCACAAAGAGATTGGAGTAAAATCCTCGCCCCCGTTCCTGTGGGGGGACAGGGATCACGACTCCTTCTGCTCTTAGAGAGTCCACCGCCTGCCGCATGGCATCTGCTCGGTTGGGGTGTAGGGAGGTTCTGAAGAACCGAAGTGGAGGCCGAGAACTGAACTCGATTCTGTACCCGCGAGACAAAATGTCTGTTACCCACCGGTCTTTGACCTGTGACAGCCAAATGTCGCAAAAGCGGGAGAGCCTGCCACCGACCGAGGATGCGGAGGGAGGAGGCCGAAAGTCATGAGGTAGCCGCTTTGGAAGCGGATCCTCCATTTGCTTTCCTGGGGCGTGAGTGAGCCCGCCAGGAATCTGAGCTCCCTTGTTCTTTCTGAGTCCTTTTGGACGAGGAGAATTGGGCCTTGCCCGAGCCTCGAAAGGACCGAAACCTCGACTGCCACTTTTTCTGTTGAGGTTTACTTGCTCTGGGCTGTGGTAAGGAAGAGTCCTTACCCTTGGACTGTTTTATGATTTCAGCCAATGGCTCACCAAACAGTCTGTCTCTAGATAATGGCAAGCTGGTTAAGCATTTTTTGGAACCAGCATCTGCTTTCCAGTCCTTTAACCACAAGGCTCTGCGCAAAACCACAGAATTGGCGGACGCCATAGCGGTACGGCTCGTAGATTCTAGGACCGCATTGATAGCATAGGTCGCAAACGCAGACATTTGCGAAGTTAGGGACGCCACTTGCGGCACTGCTGGATGTATGATAGCATCCACCTGTGCTAAACCAGCTGAAATAGCTTGGAGTGCCCACACGGCCGCGAATGCTGGAGCAAACGACGCGCCGATAGCTTCATAGACAGATTTCAACCAAAGGTCCATCTGTCTGTCGTTGGCATCTTTAAGTGAAGCGCCATCCTCTACTGCGACTATGGATCTAGCCGCAAGCTTGGAAATTGGGGGATCCACCTTTGGACACTGGGTCCAGCGTTTGGCCACCTCAGAGGGAAAAGGATAACGGGTATCCTTAGAACGTTTAGAGAAACGCTTGTCTGGATGAGCGTCGTGTTTCTGGATCGATTCTCTGAAGTCAGAGTGGTCCAAAAAAGCACTTAATTTACGCTTGGGATACAGGAAATGGAACTTCTCCTGCTGTGCAGCTGCCTCCTCTGCAGAAGGGGCTGGGGGAGAAATATCCAACAGTCTATTAATTGCCGATATAAGGTCATTAACCATGGCGTCACCATCAGGGGCATCCAGATTGAGAGGGGCCTCAGGATTAGAATCCTGATCACCGTCCTCAGTCTCATCACAGAGAGACTCTTCTCGCTGAGACCCTGAGCAGTGTGAGGACGTGGAGGGTCTTTCCCAGCGAGCTCGCTTAGGCTGCCTGGGACTGTCATCTGAGTCAGAGACTTCAGCCTGTGATGCTTGAGACCCCCTTGAAGTACGGATTAGTTCCAACTGAGGGGGACCGGAGAGCATAGACACAGCAGTGTCCATGGCCTGAGCAACTGGCCTGGACTGCAAGGTCTCCAGGATTTTTGACATAGTCACAGACATTTTATCAGCAAAAACTGCAAAGTCTGTCCCCGTCACCGGGGCAGGGTTCACAGGCGTCTCTGCCTGGGCCACTACCACCATAGGCTCTGGCTGACGGAGTGCCACTGGGACTGAACATTGCACACAATGTGAGTCTTTGGAGCCTGCCGGTAGATCAGCCCCACATGCAGTACAAACAGTGTACACAGCCTGTGCCTTGGCACCCTTGCGTTTTGCGGATGACATGTTGCTGCCTCCTCAGAGCAGTACAGGGTGTCCAGCCAAGAAGCGACCTTACAGTGCAACTATATATATATATATATATGGTACTAAGAAAAAAGTACACTAATATAACACTGAGGCACTAGTGGGGCCAGCACTAAGTGCAGCTTACCGCCCGCTTAGGAGCGGGTGTGTGGTCGCCGAAATCCCTTTAGTCTGGGTCTCCCAGAGCCTGCTGCCTTTCCCCAGCCAGACCGCATGTGTAATGGCTGCCGGCGTCCTTGTGGAGAGGGGGGGCGGGCCCTGGGCGTATACAGACGAAGAGCGGGAAGCCTGCTTCCCACTGTGCCTAGTGAGAGGGCTGGAGCATGTAAATAGAGCTCCAGCCCTCGGCGCTGCCAATTGAGCAGCGTCTCTCCCCTACCCTGATTGACAGGGTGGGGGCGGGAACGAAGCGGCGCTAGGCCGCAGAAGCCGGGGGCTAAAGTTAGAAGCGCCGCCGCCGTAAAAGCGCGGTCGGCGCAAAGTCCCCGGCGCACCACAAGTCGCAGCTGCGCCGCCGCTCCTGTAGCGGTCGGCGCAGTAGTTCCCAACATGTAACGTCACTCAGCAAAGCTGCAGTGACCTAACCCCAGCGCACAGCGCTACTGTCCCCGGCGCACTATAACGCTCAGCAAGCCTTGAGAGTGTCTGTGCCTGCCGGGGACACAGAGTACCTGAAAGTTGCAGGGCCTTGTCCCTGAACGGCACTCCCGCTCCAAATCCAGCAGGTTCTCTGGGTCTGTGGATGGAGCCCGGCCCCAGGGCTTGGGGGCCGGCAAGATCCCACTTCCACAGAGACCACCAGGGGATGTGGAAGGAAAACAGCATGTGGGCTCCAGCCTCTGTACCAGCAATAGGTACCTCAACCTTACAAGCACCACCGCGGGTGAGAAGGGAGCATGCTGGGGGCCCCATATGGGCCCTCTTTTCTTCCATCCGATATAGCCAGCAGCTACTGCTGACTACAAACAGTGGAGCTATGCGTGGATGTCTGACCTCCTTCGCACAAAGCAGAAAACTGGTGAGCCAGTGATCCCACTGGGGGTGTATAGCCAGAAGGGGAGGGGCCTTACACTTTTTAGTGTAATTGCTTTGTGTGGCCTCCGGAGGCAGTGCTATACACCCAATCGTCTGGGTCTCCCAATAGAGCGCTGAAGAAATTTTGAATTGTGAATGAGGCCTTAAAGGGGTTGTCCACTACTTTTACATTGATGGCCTATCCTTAAGATAGGTCATCTATGTCTGATCGGCCGGGGTCTGACACCCCGCGCTCCCTCCGATAAGCTGTTCTCGGTGCCGGTGGCGACAGCAGGCAGCCGGACAGGCTCAGTTCCGGAGCTGCTCCGTCATCTAATAGCGGCCAAGGCTGGGTACTGCACATCCGCCTCCTATTGATTAGAATACCCAGCCGCTATCAGAAGGCAGAGCAGCTCCGGACATGAGCATTTCCAGCTGTCGCCGGGAGCGAGGACAGCTGATTGCGGCTGATCAGACATTGATGACCCATCCTAAGGAAAGACCATCGATGTAAAAGTAGTGGACAACCCCTTTAATATCAAACAGAAGGCCATTGGCCGGGTGTATTCCTGTTTATCGAAGAAAGTGGCCCTGATTCTCTAATGTCTGCACCCAGCGTTAGCTCCTTGGTGTCCATATATATGGAGCAGGACCTAGGGGCTGATCCAGGACGTCCGTCACATCCTCTGCGCAGGGTATACTCTGTGCAAACATCTTGATATTCTCCACTATTTGGCCCTATAGAACTCACCATTTAATCTTCCAGCCTCAGACATAGTTTAATATGGGGGGGGGGGGGGGGGGAGGAAAAAAAATCCACCAATTATTTTTTTTGGGTTGGAATCAGAAGTAAATTGGAGGAAACCCACATGCATTACCTCCAGGCAGATCGTGGTTTGGCTGGAATCAGTGCCGGCCCCGGCATCACATTGCAGCCAAGCCACAAGACAAGGGTGCGATATCAATGAATGCCTGACTCTTACCTGCCACGGCGTGCGGGTCCGAGTAAAACTCCTCCAGGTGGGACGTGGAGCAGTCCAGAGCGGCTTTTAGCTTCTTGAGCTTGGAGGCACCGGCGGCGATCCTGAACAATCCCTGCAGGAAAGAATGGAGGCGGCTCTGACAACATGTTTCAGCTACCGTATTTTCCGGGTTATAAGACGCGTCTTATAATCTGGATATGGGTTACCGAAGCAGCGGTGATGGAGCAGGGTCACAAGACGGAGGGTTGGCGATACTGAGGGCTCGGAGGAGGGGGTGTCACTGCAGTGGAGAGGCTCAGGAGGGTCACAGGACGGAGGGTCGGTGATACTGAGGGCTCGGAGGAGGGGGTGTCACTGCAGTGGAGAGGCTCAGGAGGGTCACAGGACGGAGGGTCGGTGATACTGAGGGCTCGGAGGAGGGGGTGTCACTGCAGTGGAGAGGCTCAGGAGGGTCACAGGACGGAGGGTCGGTGATACTGAGGGCTCGGAGGAGGGGGTGTCACTGCAGTGGAGTGGCTCAGGAGAGTCACAGGACGGAGGGTCGGTGATACTGAGGGCTCGGAGGAGGGGGTGTCACTGCAGTGGAGCGGCTCAAGAGAGTCACAGGACGGAGGGGCGGTGATACTGAGGGCTCGGAGGAGGGGGTGTCACTGCAGTGGAGCGGCTCAAGAGAGTCACAGGACGGAGGGGCGGTGATACTGAGGGCTCGGAGGAGGGGGTATCACTGCAGTGGAGCGGCTCAAGAGAGTCACAGGACGGAGGGGCGGTGATACTGAGGGCTCGGAGGAGGGGGTGTCACTGCAGTGGAGCGGCTCAGGAGAGTCACAGGACGGAGGGACGGCGATACTGAGGACTCGGAGGAGGGGGTGTCACTGCAGTGGAGCGGCTCAAGAGAGTCACAGGACGGAGGGGCGGTGATACTGAGGGCTCGGAGGAGGGGGTGTCACTGCAGTGGAGCGGCTCAAGAGAGTCACAGGACGGAGGGGCGGTGATACTGAGGGCTCGGAGGAGGGGGTATCACTGCAGTGGAGCGGCACAGGAGGGTCACAGGACGGAGGATCGGTGATACTGAGGGCTCGGAGGAGGGGGTGTCACTGCAGTGGAGCGGCTCAGGAGGGTCACAGGACGGAGGGTCGGCGATACTGAGGGCTCGGAGGAGGGGGTATCACTGCAGTGGAGCGGCTCAAGAGAGTCACAGGACGGAGGGGCGGTGATACTGAGGGCTCGGAGGAGGGGGTATCACTGCAGTGGAGGGGCTCAGGAGAGTCACAGGACGGAGGGTCGGCGATACCGAGGGCTCGGAGGAGGGGGTGTCACTGCAGTGGAGCGGCTCAGGAGAGTCACAGGACGGAGTGTCGTGATACTGAGGGCTCAGAGGAGGGGGTATCACTGCAGTGGAGTGTCTCAGGAAAGTCACAGGACGGAGTGTCGGTGATACTGAGGGCTCGGAGGAGGGGGTATCACTGCAGTGGAGTGTCTCAGGAAAGTCACAGGACGGAGTGTCGGTGATACTGAGGGCTCGGAGGAGGGGGTGTCACTGCAGTGGAGTGGCTCAGGAGAGTCACAGGACTGAGGGTCGGCGATACTGAGGGCTCGGAGGAGGGGGTGTCACTGCAGTGGAGCGGCAAAGGAGGGTCACAGGACGGAGGGTCGGTGATACTGAGGGCTCGGAGGAGGGGGTATCACTGCAGTGGAGAGGCTCAGGAGAGTCACAGGATGGAGGGTCGGCGATGTGGCGGGTGCCATTGATCTGACAGCGGGCTGCGGGCTCCATTGAATCACCCATAGTATATGTGATGGACTTCACGGAAAGTTGGCTGCGGAGACTGCGCGTGAGCAGATTGACGTGATGGACTTTAAGATAATGGCCGCGGAGTCCTATCTGCGCATGTGCCACTTCCGCGGCCATTTTCTTGAAGTCAATCTCGTCAACTGCGGGAGATTCAGTGGTGCCGGCAGTTCGCGGCAGATCAATGGCACCTGCCGCTGCCACACCCCCGAACCCGCAGTATCGCCGACCCTCCGTCCACTGACCCTCCTGAGCCACGACACCCCTATCCCTGAGCCCACAGAATCGCCCTGCCTCCTATAACCTGAACCGCTCCCACCACCGCTCCCTTCTGGTGAGATATTAGAAGACGCACGAAGATAATAAGACAGACCCTCATTTGAACATTAAAAATTATTTTTTCCTATTTTCCTCCTCTAATTTGGGGGGCATCTTATAATCCAGTGCGTCTTATAAAACGAAAAAAACGGTATATTTTAGTGTGAGCTTTCATACATACTGACACATATAGCATATCATGTGTTTAGAAGGACAAGGGGGTGACACGGAGCGTTACCCACCTCTTCCTTCATCCCAGTTTCCAGCAGCATCATCACGCAGGCTTCGATGGGCACCGCAATGTCCCGCGAGCTGCGCTTCAAGTGCTCCTCTAGTGCCGTGCCGAACGCCGGCTTCTCTGTCCACTTGTCTGGAATGAAAGGAACAGAGGAGAGGGGGAAATAAAAGAGTAATACTGACTATCAACTAAACTATGGAGATTTATAGAAAAATCAGAAAGTGCAAAGGAAGCAGCAAGAGACTGCGAAACACCAGTGCCGACCCGTAACAGAGTCTACCTGGAACGGGCAAAGCCACCTGATGCCAAATGCCCAGAGTTATTATTCACTGGCAGAATTAAACCCAATAATTTCCACATAGAAATGGTTAATAATTTGGGGCCAACATATTAAAGAGCAATTGCAGCCAAATATAAAATACTCCATGGAATACAAGTTTTGTTACGGGCTTCTTCAGGTGCCCAAATACAAAATGATCCATAAAATACAAGTTTCGCTATGGGCTTCTTCAGGTACTCAAATAGAAAATCCATGGAATACAAGTTTCGCTATGGGCTTCTTCAGGTAACCAAATAGCAAGTAATCTATAGAATAGAAGTTTTGCTACGGGCTTTTTCAGGTGACCAAATACAAAATAACCCAGAAAATACAAGTTTTGCTACGGGCTTCTTCAGGTACCCAAATAGAAAGTAATCCATGGAATAGAAGTTTCACTATGGGCTTCTTCAGGAACACCAAATACAAAATAATCCATGGAATGCAAGTTTCGCTATGGGCTTCTTCAGGTGCCCAATTACTAAATGATCCATGGAATACAAGTTTCGCTATGGACTTCTTCAGGTGCCCAAATACAAAATAATCCATGGAATACAAGTTTCGCTATGGGCTTCTTCAGGTGCCCAATTACTAAATGATCCATGGAATACAAGTTTCGCTATGGACTTCTTCAGGTGCCCAAATACAAAATAATCCATGGAATACAAGTTTTGCTACGAGCTTCTTCAGGTGCTCAAATACAATATAATCCATGGAATACAAGTTTCGCTATGGGCTTCTTCAAGTTCCCAAATACAAAATAATCCATGGAATAGAAGTTTCGCTATGGGCTTCTTCAGGTGCTATAGGAGCTTTCTAAACATTATGGGTACATTGTACTCTTCTGTGTGAAATCAGAGATATGGTAGGGTACAGAAGGCTTATATGCACCTCTATAGCAGCAGCCCATACAAAAAAAATTTTAATGGTCAATTATTATCTGGCTGAGTCGGACAAAACTGGATCTCCAGCAGGGCAAACAACCGCTGCAGTCAGTCTTTTTTCTCACGTATCTGCTTAATCTTGGGCAATATTGCTCTTTAAATGTTACACCCAAAAGACACTTTGTTATGGAGGAAAGAGGCGGTAACGAAAAATCACAGCAAAAAGTAAGAGTGTAAATTAGAGAGACTAGCAGGAAACAGAGCAACCTCCAACCCTGCCGGCACCCGCCTGCGTGTGGCACCGAAGGGCAGACGTGGTGGCACTTGGGCCGGCTCTTGGCACTGCACCTATAGGCCCCGGAGAGTTAGACGCACACGCAGGAGACATTGTGCCGGAGGGTAAGATCAAGCCAAAGCTGAGAGGGGTGCGAGAAGCCGGGCGGCTGGGAACGGTTACCTTGCTGGGCCTGGATTTCAGGCAGTGCTTTTTCTAATACAGATAGTGCTCTTCTATGGTATTCTGCTTGTGCCTCTAATAACTGAAGACATGACCCACGGACAAAGAAACAAAACACAATGAGGCAAGTGAGACACGGATGACCTTGAAACAAAAAAGGCAACCTATGGCTGCTCCTAAAACTAGCGGCTGCGGGTCCAAGCTGCCGCCTTCCTACCCCAGGTAGCCGGGAGAAAAAATAATGGCGGTGACATGGATCTGCTTTTCTGGAACAGCGCCACCTTTGTCCACAGACTGTGCCAGGTATTGCAGCACAGATGCATACAAGTGAATATAGCCATACCAAACACAAATCATGGCTAAGGGAAAAATAAATCACAGAAGCTCATGATAAAAGGGGTTGATCCATAAAGAATATAAATGTATGATCAATGGAGGAAAAAGAATCCCATACGTAACGGATGCAGCAGGGAGCACATGCGACCATTACTCCAGCCACTGCCTATAGGAACGGTGGTCGCACATGCTCAGTACGGCTCTGGGGACTTTAGGACTTCCTTTACAAAATAATTGGTGGTCTAAGCAGCCGGACCCTCAGTGATCACACATTTTATCAGGGGATAAATAGTGTTTATGGGACAACCCCTGTAAAGGGAACCTGTCACCAGATTTTGAACTTCTAAACTAAAGCTAGCACCTTAATCAGCGCCTGTGCTGCATTCTATGAAAGGTGCACGTTACCCCCTGACCCCCCTGTAGACCCCACAAATACCTGTATTAAATCTCCCGCCGTGTATGTAAATTGACAGGTCCAGTCCGATGGGCGTCCTAATCTGCGCCTCCTGTCCCTCCTTTCCCCGTCCTCCTGTGCTGACTGATGTGGATGACGCCTCGGGTGCCTTCCACATAGGCGGGCAAAATTTTGCGCCTCAGACACATTCCCGACTCACCCAGGGGCACTTTGCTCTGCCCTATTGCGGGCAATGCCGAAAACATAGGTGTGCCTGCGAGAACCAATGACTTCTCTGCGCATGCTCAAGATGAAGCGGGTGATGTCATCCACATCGCCGAGCAAAATCTTGAGCATGCGCAGAGAAGTCACCGGTTCCCGCAGGCACACCTATGGTTTCAGCTCTGCCAGCAATAGCGAAGAGCGAAGTACACCTGTGAGCCGGAAATATGTCTGCACAGGCATGAGATTTTGCCTGCCTATGTGGATAGCGTCCAAAGCGTAATCCACATCAATCAGCAAAGGACGACGGCGAAAGGAGGGACAGGAGGCGCAGATTAGGACGCCCATCAGACCAGACAATTTACATACATGGCGAGATTTTATAAAGGTTTCTGTGGGGTCTACAGGGGGGGTCAGGGGGTAACATGCACCTTTATAGAAAGCAAGACAGGCGCCTATTATGGTGCTAGTTTTAGTTTAAAAGGCCAAAATCTGGTGCCAGGTTCCCTTTAAATGTCAAACAATCGCTTAAAGGCATCATTAAGACGCTCATACAAATTTCTTTATAGAGTTTCCCTTTAAAGGTCCTGAATGCCATGGAGGAAACACCTAATGAACCCGCCACACCGGTCTGACTGTATATGAAGAAGGCAAACCTTTTTGCATACTAATGTGCTACATACTTCTGAACAGTCAGTCATGTATAATATATATATATATATATATATATATATATATAAATAAAAAATATATATTATAAAATATATATATATAAAAATATATATCTATATATAAAAATATATATCTCTATATATAAAAATATATATCTCTATCTATATATATATATATATATATATATATATATATATATATATATATATATATATATATCTCTATCATATATATCTATATATCTATATCTATATATCTATATCTATATATCTATATCTATATAGATATATATATATCTATATAGATATATATATATATATCTATATATATAAATATATATATAGATATATATAAAAATATAGATATATATAGATATATATATATAGATATATATATAAAAATATATATCTATATCTATATATAAAAATATATATCTCTATATCTATATATAAAAATATATATCTCTATCTATATATATATATATCTCTATATATATCTCTATCATATATATCTATATATCTATATATCTATATCTATATAGATATATATAAAAATATAGATATATATAGAAATATATATATAGATATATATATATATAAAAAAAATATATATATATACAAAAATATATATATATATATATATATATATATATATATATATATATATATATATATATATATATATATATATATATATACAAAAATATATCTATTATATATATATATATAAAAATATATCTATATCTATATCTATATATATTAATTATATAAAAAATATATTATATGTTTCCTAAAGCTGTGAGATCAGGGATCCATTGTGACTTTTCGTCACTGATAGGTTATGGGCAAAAAAAAGAGAGGCAAAATTGCGACCTACAGGCAATGGATTTCCGAGAGAACAAGGTGCAGGAATTCCTTATATCCCTGAATTAATTGCAATATTCGCAACTTCAATTGTGACTTTTTTTCCTCCAGGAGGAAACATGAGGGTCACATGAAATCTTTTTGTGTCACAATGGAATCTTACAGATCTTAAAGAAACGCTAAAAATAGAAGAGAATTGTGACTGTTTTACATCAGAAAACGCCTGAAAATAAAGGTGCGGAGGCCTTTTGTAGACTTCTCATTGCCTTTGTGCCCTTTGCTCGTGGCCTATATTAAGTCCGTGTCATAAAAGACACAATCCTGCTGAGAGGAGGTAAGAAAAACAAACAAAAAAAAAAATAAAATGCAAAAAAAAACAAAACAAAAAACGTGACTGCGTTCGGTGAAATGTATGAGATGACGGCACACGGGAACATACAAGAATATTAATGGAGGATCTTCACTGTAAAAAGTGATGGTGGACCACTGGGAGGGTTTATGATTGGTGGGGATCCCACCGAACCTGAGAAGGACGTGGTCACAGCTTTTCTTCAGCGCTACTTGCTCATCACTGCATAGCGGGGGCTACAGTTTATTTTGGCAAGATCCAAGTGCCATGGGGAAACCACGGATCCCCCCCCAATGCAGGGTCATCGGCGGTACTGCCTACAGGAAGAAGGGTTGCACCCCCATTATTCTCAGGATCAGTGCAGGGTCCAGAGATCATATCCTCGCTGATCACAGTGGTCTTATCACTTTTCAAGACCAGAAAAGCCCATTAATTATAGATTCCTTAATTAATAAGACTGCAGGGGCAAATGAGTGATCATAAGGACAACCATTCTTGCTTATTAGCAATGGTAAAACATGGTAGCGATGACCCAAAACGCTGATTCCATCCCTAGAGCAGCCTATGTCGGCAGCACATCATTTAGTGTAAACAGGCGACGTGCTGCCGAGGATCAGCAAACTGAACAGAGACCGAACTGGAGTAATATCATTTGTCCCCGTACGGTTTGCAATGACTTTCATCCATCTGGTCAAGCTCATTATTAAAGACGGTGGAACGCATGTGCACAGAAGTGTCCGTCGCCCATGAACCCTTTGGTTTCAGCAGCTATCAGTCTTACCGTGACGAAAAATAGACCGTACTCCCCTTCTTTGGAGAGAAAGTTGTACATGTCCGCCGCCAGCTGATCCTGCAAGAAAATCGAAGAATGGAAGATAGAAATACAGCTCTGCACAAAAATGGGGCGTCTGGGAATATAATCGTGCCACAATGTGCTATGAATATTAGAAAAGCCCCCTAGACATATTAATTGGTCGTCGTCCCCCGCAAGTGTCTGGTGCTTTTCCTGGTCACCTTGCACTGCTCCACTTTATTCTCCGCTTCCTCCATCTCCTCTCGTAGAGAGTCCAGCTTCCCCGGCTGCATTTGGAAATTAGTACTTGAGGATTTCTGCGCTTGGTTATACCTGCAAATAAAACCGCAACATAAAGCGTTAATATGTCGTCTTATGGCACCAATGGGGGAGATATGGGGGGCTACATGGGAGCAGAAACCACGAAACGCAGGAGAAGGGGAGACGACCGGTCACTAATTCATATACTACAGGGGGTAGGGTGACGGCAGAGATTAATGACAGATTTACAGGACGGAAAGGCTATAGGTGTCCACTATGTGAGGGGCTTACGGACAAACGCAAAGTATGCGATGGGAATACAGTGCAGGGATCAGGCCAGATTTTGTCTGTAGGTCCCATGGACAACAACAGGGGGCATGGGGTACAAGTGCATCATTTTCCTTGAAGGGAACCTGTCAGGTGTAAAATGCACCCACAACCACGAGCAGTTCTGGGTGCATATTGCTAATCCCTGACCAACCATCCCTGTATACACTAGTATAGATAAAGAGATCTTTAGAAAAAGCACTTCTAAAGATCCTTTATGATATGCTAATGAGTGCAGGGACTAGTCACAAAGGCGTTAGTTCCCTTGGCTAGTTGGCCCCCTTAGTATGTAGACACACTGCTGTGGGCATGCTAACATGCTAATGAATGCACAGAGTCAGCGTCATGGTCGCGCTCACCTCTCTGCTGCCACAGCGCCCGACGCTGGATTTCGGCTCAGTGCGAATGATCCCCGAACTTCCGGTCATGCGCACTATGAAGCCGGGTGTACGCATCCAAGCTTCAAACTGCTGTAGTGCGCATGACCGAAAGTGCCGGCTACTGATCGTGCACACGGACCCTATTCCCGGTATTCTGAGGCAGTGCAATGAACACGGGTACGCGCATCACTGCCGATGATGACGCTCAGCATTAAATAGTATGTTAGCAAGTTTGCACACCCACAGGTGTCTGCTAAGAGGGCAGACTAGTCGGGGAAATAACAGCTTTGGGACTAGTCCCTGCTCTCATTAGCATATCATAAAGGATCTTTAGATATACTTTTTCTAAAGATCTCTTTATCTATGTGAGTGTATACAAGGACGGTTAGGCAGGGATTAGATATATGCACCCAAAACTGCTCATGGTTCTGGGTGCATATTGGACCTGACAGGTTCTCTTTAAAGTTTAGGTTAGAGGACTTCCACCCCAGGCAGCCAGAATGCCACGTTCCCACACCATTTTCTTACCTTCCACGTGCAGAATCCATATCTAGTACGAGCTTAGCCAGCTGCTTCCTCTGCTTCTGAATGTTTGGGATATCAACCTAGAGGAAAAGAGGGAAAAAAAAAAGTCAATACCAATTGGATTTTTTTGGGCGCAATCATGGTGCAATGTGACCCTGTTTACTTGCATCACGCTGGGATGTAGCAGCGACAAACAAAAATCTGCAGCCACGTTTTGCCTATAGTTTTCTTGTAACCATAGCCTGAGGATATGTGGATTTAGACATGAATTGAATGCCTAAATCTGTGCTAAATCCCCGTCCTGTACAAGGGAGAACGACTTCCACTGCCCCATTCACAAAAATTGCAAATTTACATAACAATTCTATTTTTTCTGTTGCAAGAAGGAAGATAAAACCATTTGCAACTTATTTCCTGTGCACAACAAATATGGACGAATATTGCTGCCGACACGCAGCAGAAAGCAGAGGGTTGACCTCAGGTTCCTGGTGCAGAAAGCAGAGGGTTGACCTCAGGTTCCTGCTGCACAAAGCAGAGGGTTGACCTCAGGTTCCTGCTGCACAAAGCAGAGGGTTGACCTCAGGTTCCTGCTGCACAAAGCAGAGGGTTGACCTCAGGTTCCTGCTGCACAAAGCAGAGGGTTGACCTCAGGTTCCTGCGGCACAAAGCAGAGGGTTGACCTCAGGTTCCTGCTGCACAAAGCAGAGGGTTGACCTCAGGTTCCTGCTGCACAAAGCAGAGGGTTGACCTCAGGTTCCTGCTGCACAAAGCAGAGGGTTGACCTCAGGTTCCTGCTGCACAAAGCAAAGGGTTGACCTCAGGTTCCTGCTGCACAAAGCAGAGGGTCGACCTCAGGTTCCTGCTGCACAAAGCAGAGGGTCGACCTCAGGTTCCTGCTGCACAAAGCAGAGGGTTGACCTCAGGTTCCTGCTGCACAAAGCAGAGGGTTGACCTCAGGTTCCTGCTGCACAAAGCAGAGGGTTGACCTCAGGTTCCTGCTGCACAAAGCAGAGGGTTGACCTCAGGTTCCTGCTGCACAAAGCAGAGGGTTGACCTCAGGTTCCTGCTGCACAAAGCAGAGGGTTGACCTCAGGTTCCTGCTGCACAAAGCAGAGGGTTGACCTCAGGTTCCTGCTGCACAAAGCAGAGGGTTGACCTCAGGTTCCTGCTGCACAAAGCAGAGGGTTGACCTCAGGTTCCTGCTGCACAAAGCAGAGGGTTGACCTCAGGTTCCTGCTGCACAAAGCAGAGGGTTGACCTCAGGTTCCTGCTGCACAAAGCAGAGGGTTGACCTCAGGTTCCTGCTGCACAAAGCAGAGGGTTGACCTCAGGTTCCTGCTGCACAAAGCAGAGGGTTGACCTCAGGTTCCTGCTGCACAAAGCAGAGGGTTGACCTCAGGTTCCTGCTGCACAAAGCAGAGGGTTGACCTCAGGTTCCTGCTGCACAAAGCAGAGGGTTGACCTCAGGTTCCTGCTGCACAAAGCAGAGGGTTGACCTCAGGTTCCTGCTGCACAAAGCAGAGGGTTGACCTCAGGTTCCTGCTGCACAAAGCAGAGGGTTGACCTCAGGTTCCTGCTGCACAAAGCAGAGGGTTGACCTCAGGTTCCTGCTGCACAAAGCAGAGGGTTGACCTCAGGTTCCTGCTGCACAAAGCAAAGGGTTGACCTCAGGTTCCTGCTGCACAAAGCAGAGGGTCGACCTCAGGTTCCTGCTGCACAAAGCAGAGGGTCGACCTCAGGTTCCTGGTGCACAAAGCAGAGGGTCGACCTCAAATTCCTGCTGCACAAAGCAGAGGGTCGACCTCAGGTTCCTGCTGCACAAAGCAGAGGGTCGATCTCAGGTTCCTGCTGCACAAAGCAGAGGGTCGACCTCAGGTTCCTGCTGCACAAAGCAGAGGGTTGACCTCAGGTTCCTGCTGCACAGAGCAGAGGGTTGACCTCAGGTTCCTGGTGCACAAAGCAGAGGGTCGACCTCAGGTTCCTGCTGCACAAAGCAGAGGGTCGACCTCAGGTTCCTGCTGCACAAAGCAGAGGGTTGACCTCAGGTTCCTGCTGCACAAAGCAGAGGGTTGACCTCAGGTTCCTGGTGTACAAAGCAGAGGGTTGACCTCAGGTTCCTGCTGCACAAAGCAGAGGGTTGACCTCAGGTTCCTGCTGCACAAAGCAGAGGGTCGACCTCAGGTTCCTGCTGCACAAAGCAGAGGGTTGACCACAGGTTTCTGCTGCACAAAGCAGAGGGTTGACCTCAGGTTCCTGCTGCACAAAGCAGAGGGTTGACCTCAGGTTCCTGCTGCACAAAGCAGAGGGTTGACCTCAGGTTCCTGCTGCACAAAGCAGAGGGTTGACCACAGGTTTCTGCTGCACAAAGCAGAGGGTTGACCTCAGGTTCCTGCTGCACAAAGCAGAGGGTTGACCTCAGGTTCCTGCTGCACAAAGCAGAGGGTTGACCTCAGGTTCCTGCTGCAAAAAAAGATTTTTGTGACTCGGCAAACCCTTTTTTCATCGGGTTCGTTTGGGGACACATCACACTATCCTCTGTGTCCGCTGATGACATGATCGAGAAAATGCAAGTCATGTGTTGATTCGTAGCGTTAGAAATGTGGGGTGCGGCAGCGGATTTACCTCCGTCAGCATGTTTAAGGGTTCTAAGACGTCTTTTTCAATCACAAATTCATGCTGCGAGAGCTCCTGGGCCAGCCGTTGCTCTGCATCTCCACATGAGAATAAGGTCTTCCTGCAAGACAGAAGTAATGTGATAAGACGGTGGTCTTCAGTCTTAAGCAGCACATCACATGTGCGGAGCCCTTTTCACTGACTGCCCCATAAACATGGATTCTGGAACTGGCTGTGCATGTACGCTCATTATCACAGGGAGCCAAGGATAAGCAACACCGCCGCTTATCTCCTGGGGAACAAAGGACCCCCGCCCCTCCTATACGATAGGATGCTCACTATATTGTCAGTGGATCCAGACAAAATTTAAAAAGGGTTGTTGTTACCCCAGATGATCAGGAGCGCCCCGCTCCGCTGCCTCCTGGCTTGTTGCTTGCCGGGGAGCGGTGCGCTCCTGATGATTCAGAAAAGCTGCACGGGTAGAGCCGAACTGAGCGCTCTTCCCACCCAAGTCCCTTTGTCACTTACCCTAATAGGGTTTCATCGCTGAGCTGCGCACACCCTTCATTCAAGGACTGAGACACCCCCATAAGGGGCAACTTTTTCTGCAAAGGAAACAAAGGGTTAATCTGAAGATTGAGAATTTTACCCCTATAAATGGATCCAACCATGTTATTTTCTAGGGCATTTTCAGGCATAAAATACTGCTATAAGTGTGTGTACATGGATATAGATCCCATGTGAACAGCACTAAAATATCAACTCAGCTTTCAGCGCCAATTCCCCCAATACTCACATATCTCTTCTCTGGGTCAGTTGCGGGCGGCACCTGTAAGCAGGCCATGATTTTCTTGTGTGCGTTGTGGCAGACGAACCGGACCGCGTCCATCCGTCTCTCGATCTAGAAAACGACAAGATCAATGATCATTATTAGCAGAGGAAAGCTTGGTATAATAGTCAGGGGGTCTTTCCCCTATATGCCCACCACATGCCCCGTACTGTAAGTAATGGAAAGTGGATGATATATGCAGCAGTAATAATCCCGAGTTACATAGTGCATTATACTCCAGAGCTGCACTCACTATTCTGCTGGTGCAGTCACTGTGTACATACATTACATTACTGATCCTGTATTATACTCCAGAGCTGCACTCACTATTCTGCTGGTGCAGTCACTGTGTACATACATTACATTACTGATCCCGAGTTATATCCTGTATTATACTCCAGAGCTGCACTCACTATTCTGCTGGTGCAGTCACTGTGTACATACATTACATTACTTATCCTGTACGGATCCTTAGTTATATCCTGTATTATACTCCAGAGCTGCACTCACTATTCTGCTGGAGCAGTCACTGTGTACATACATTACATTACTGATCCTGTATTATACCCCAGAGCTGCACTCACTATTCTGCTGGTGCAGTCACTGTGTATATACAATACTTAACCCGTACTGATCGTGAGTTACCGCCTGTATTATACTCCAGAGCTGCACTCACTATTCTTCTGTTCCTGTCACTGTGTACATTCATTACTGATCCTGAGTTACATCCTGTATTATACTCCAGAGCTGCACTCACTATTCTGCTGGTGCAGTCACTGTATACATACATTACATTACTGATCTGATATGGACCCTGAAGCAATAGGACCCCCCTGAGTGAAGCTATTGGAGTGCGGGGTACAGCAGTGTCCCGGCGTGGCTGCACCAGTGACCTCCCTTGCACTTGGCAGACCCTGCATACAATCGGTAACGGTAAAAGAGCAATCATTTGGATTTTTACTTTTCATTGACTCTGGAAAACGTATGAATGAATTCTTATAAAGCAGGCGGAGGAAGACGGGAGGGCGATTAACACAAGAAGAAAAAACAGCTTGTGCACCGTGTCCCAGCTGCGGAGGGTAGACGCGATCTTCTGGCTGCAGAAATCCCCTTTAATCCCCTGGAAACGTCAAGCAGCACAAAGTAAAGGGAGGTAAAGGACAAAATATCTGTGTTCCCGAGAAGACGCAGCGGGGGCCGACACCGGGAAGAGCTGGCAGGCTGCACAACCCGATAGACAATTAATGTGGGGCTACAATGATGGGGCAGAGCTGCGATCCTGCACACTACAGGCCGCTGGGCGGAGAGCAAAGATCCATGGGGGTCACAAATAGCAAGTGACAACCTGTAAGGGAGGGGTGCTATTAGGGGGTCTCCCGACTCCAAATTTCCCATGTTGTTGAATCACCTGGGATTAAAATGGACCAAAAATGTCCTAAAGCCATTAAACTCCTTTGGTCAGGGAAAGAGTTAATCCTTCCCGTTTCCTTATATACAGTGAGTCCTCCACCTGCCGGGAGCGGAGCGCCTCCTCCTCTGTCCAGGGAGAGTGACTCAGACTTGGCACAGAGGACCGTGAGACTCAGATTCAGCCAAACGCCTGCCCGGCCTGTGTGCTACAGGGCAGAGCGGTGACCAGCGGAGGCCCCAGAAAGCAGCGTCTCCTGGTGACTGCGATCTGCGAGGGACGGAGGAGGGAGCCGACACTGGAGACAGTCACCAAGGAGAAGGAGCTACACCGAGACACAGCCGGAGCGCCACACAGCTGCACCACAACGGCACGCTACAGCTGGAGGGGAACTACAGAGTCCAGCAGATACGGACAGCCTGCAACATGCTGGGAGTTATAGTCATCGTGTCACAGAAGAAAGAACGCAGGCTATCAAACATGGGATAAAAATCCTGCACTGATACTGTGTTACCTCCTGTATTATACTCCAGAGCTGCACTCACTATTCTGCTGCTGCACTCACTGTGTACATACATTACATTACTGATCCTGAGTTACCTCCTGTATTATCCTCCAGAGCTGCACTCACTATTCTGCTGCTGCACTCACTGTGTACATACATTACATTACTGATCCTGAGTTACCTCCTGTATTATACTCCAGAGCTGTACTCACTATTCTGCTCTTGTGGTCACTGTGTACATACATTACATTACTGATCCTGAGTTACCTCCTGTATTATACTCCAGAGCTGTGCTCACTATTCTGCTGGGGGAGTCATTGTGTACATACATTAAATTACTTATCATGTACTGATCCTGAGTTACACCCTGTATTCTACTCAAGAGCTGCACTCACTACTCTGCTGGTGCAGTCACTGTGTACATACTTTACATTACTGATCTTGAGTTACATCATGTATTATACTCCAGAGCTGCACTCACTATTCTACTGGTGGAGTCAGTGTGTATATACAGTACAGTATGTACACAGTGACTGCACCAGCAGAGTAGTGAGTGCAGCTCTTGAGTAGAATACAGGGTGTAACTCAGGATCAGTACATGATAAGTAATTTAATGTATGTACACAGTGACTCCCCCAGCAGAATAGTGAGCACAGCTCTGGAGTATAATACGGGAGGTAACTCAGGATCAGTAATGTAATGTATGTACACAGTGACTGCAGCAGCAGAATAGTGAGTGCAGCTCTGGAGTATAATACAGGAGGTAACTCAGGATCAGTAATGTAATGTATGTACACAGTGACTACACCAGCAGAATAGTGAGCACAGCTCTGGAGTATAATACAGGAGGTAACTCAGGATCAGTAATGTAACATATGTACACAGTGACTGCAGCAGCAGAATAGTGAGTGCAGCTCTGGAGTATAATACAGGAGGTAACTCAGGATCAGTAATGTAATATATGTACACAGTGACTGCAACAGCAGAATAGTGAGTACAGGTCTGGAGTATAATACAGGATATAACTCAGGATCAGTAATGTAGTGTATGTACACAGTGACTGCACCAGCAGAATAGTGAGTACAGGTCTGGAGTATAATACAGGAGGTAACTCAGGATCAGTAATGTAATGTATGTACACAATGACTGCAGCAGCAGAATAGTGAGTGCAGCTCTGGAGCATAATACAGGAGGTAACTCAGGATCAGTAATGTAGTGTATGTACACAGTGACTGCACCAGCAGAATAGTGAGTACAGGTCTGGAGTATAATACAGGAGGTAACTCAGGATCAGTAATGTAATGTATGTACACAATGACTGCAGCAGCAGAATAGTGAGTGCAGCTCTGGAGCATAATACAG
Source organism: Anomaloglossus baeobatrachus (assembly GCF_048569485.1). NCBI lineage: Eukaryota > Metazoa > Chordata > Amphibia > Anura > Aromobatidae > Anomaloglossus > Anomaloglossus baeobatrachus. The sequence continues at coordinate 282,549,730 of NC_134359.1, read as the reverse complement.
GAGGTAACTCAGGATCAGTAATGTAATGTATGTACACAGTGACTCCCCCAGCAGAATAGTGAGTGCAGCTCTGGAGTATAATACAGGAGGTAACTCAGGATCAGTACAGGATAAGTAATGTAATGTATGTACACAGTGACTGTACCAGCAGAATAGTGAGTGCAGCTCTGGAGTATAAGGCTATGTGCACACTAGAAAAGTGCTTTTTCTCAAGAACATTTCTTGAGAAACTTCTGGGAGTTGAAGATTACCGCATCTGCGGTAAAAAAACGCACCAAAACCACGGGAAAAACGCATGCGTTTTTATTGCAATTTTTCGGCAGGTTGGTCCCTGCGTTTTTTTTATGCTGTAACTGCAATAATATATAAATAAAGCACGTTGAAAAAGAAAAAAAAAAATTAGATACCGTAAATGGATAGATAGATAATCAGTAGATTGATCTGTCCTCTATCAATCAATAGATCGAGTCCCTGTGAGCACACACTGCAGTTCTCCCGAGCGGTAGTGTGTTCACATTACTGACCGTGAGAAATGACCTGTAATTACCTCTGCAGGCTCGTTGCGAGGCTGCATTCAGTACAGTGTGTCAGTCGCGGCTGGATGCAAACGTCGTGGGACCTCGGTGGATTACGCCGGAGCTGTGTGTTTGGGGGGTGTAATAAAGGGGTGAAAGAGGGGGCTTTTTTGTCTTTTATTTAAAATAAAGGATTTTTCGGTGTGTGCTTATTCACTTTACTTATGGATTAATCATGAAAGATGTCTCATAGACCCTGCCATGATTAAGCCTGGACTTAAGTGGCAGCGATCCGCTGCCACTTAACTCCTTATTACCTGGATTGCCACCGCATCACGGCAATCTGGAAGAGTCGGGGACACTCCGGGACTGCCGCATAATGGATGCGACAGTCCTGGGGCAGCTGCGGGCTGATATTCTCGGCTGCAGGAGGGGGGGGGGGTGGGCATTAACCCTTGCCCTCGCCCTGCCCAGCCTGTGAATACCGGGCCGCCGCTGTGCGTTTACCTTGGCTGGACGGTAAAAATACAGCAGAGCCCGCGTTTTTTTTTTTATTTATGTCCGTTTGATTTGTGTGTGTGTGTGTGTGTGTGTGTGATGTGTGTGTTCACTCTCGGCCCCGCTTCCTCTTCCTGTCATAATGACATCACTTCCCTGCAAACCGCAGCCAGTGATGAGCATTACCGCAGGTAAACTGTGGCTATACTAAGGGTATACCGCACATCATTTGCTACCTGCGGTATTTCGCGATTACATTACAGTGAATGGAGTGAAATACCGCAGGTCCCTGCGGAAAAGAAGTGACATGCACATTTTCTCAAGAAATTCTGCAGAAAGAATGTTCTTGAGAAAAAAACGCAGCGTGCGCACAGCTATTTTTTTCCCATAGGTTTTGCTGGGAAATATCTGCGGAAAGGTTACAACCATTTCTCAAGACATTTCTGCAGCAAAACCGCAAAAAAAAAACCAAAACGCGGGTAACTCAGGATCGGTGCAAGCAGTAATTTTATGCAAAAAGTTAATGTAGTAACAGGTGTTTTAAGGTTTTACACTTTAGGACCAGAAACCTGTTCGATGTGATTCGTACACTTCATGTGATCACTTCTGCAGTCACATTAGCCGATGTGGGTCAGATATTTATTATTTCTGAGAACCTCGGGCTCAGTCTATTAAATAACTAAGCCGTCTCCTTGTAGCGACGAGACCCTGAAACCTCATATCTGCTCCGGCAAGGTAACAAGCTGTACCAGGTTCTCAGGGGAGGAATGTGCCCGAACGTGGGAGCCGCTGCAATCTCCATCCAGAATGTGAACTATTCCGAAACCACATTCTACACAGCAACAAAGCCCAGACGGAAAACTACTCCACATGCACAGAGGCTTATGAATATGATAGCAGTTATATTGTTGTACATAGGGGGCAGTATTATAGTAGTTATATTCTTGTACATAGGGGGCAGTATTATAGTAGTTATATTCTTGTACATAGGGGCAGTATTATAGTAGTTACAGTTAGGTCCAGAACTATTTGGACAGTGACACAATTTTCGTGAGTTGGGCTCTGCATGCCACCACATTGGATTTGAAATGAAACCTCTACAACAGAATTCAAGTGCAGATTGTAACGTTTAATTTGAAGGTTTGAACAAAAATATATGATAGAAATTGTAGGAATTGTCACATTTCTTTACAAACACTCCACATTTTAGGAGGTCAAAAGTAATTGGACAAATAAACCAAACCCAAACAAAATATTTTTATTTTCAATATTTTGTTGCGAATCCTTTGGAGGCAATCACTGCCTTAAGTCTGGAACCCATGGACATCACTAAACGCTGGGTTTCCTCCTTCTTAATGCTTTGCCAGGCCTTTACAGCCGCAGCCTTCAGGTCTTGCTTGTTTGTGGGTCTTTCCGTCTTAAGTCTGGATTTGAGCAAGTGAAATGCATGCTCAATTGGGTTAAGATCTGGTGATTGACTTGGCCATTGCAGAATGTTCCACTTTTTTGCACTCATGAACTCCTGGGTAGCTTTGGCTGTATGCTTGGGGTCATTGTCCATCTGTACTATGAAGCGCCGTCCGATCAACTTTGCGGCATTTGGCTGAATCTGGGCTGAAAGTATATCCCGGTACACTTCAGAATTCATCCGGCTACTCTTGTCTGCTGTTATGTCATCAATAAACACAAGTGACCCAGTGCCATTGAAAGCCATACATGCCCATGCCATCACGTTGCCTCCACCATGTTTTACAGAGGATGTGGTGTGCCTTGGATCATGTGCCGTTCCCTTTCTTCTCCAAACTTTTTTCTTCCCATCATTCTGGTACAGGTTGAACTTTGTCTCATCTGTCCATAGAATACTTTTCCAGAACTGAGCTGGCTTCATGAGGTGTTTTTCAGCAAATTTAACTGTGGCCTGTCTATTTTTGGAATTGATGAATGGTTTGCATCTAGATGTGAACCCTTTGTATTTACTTTCATGGAGTCTTCTCTTTACTGGTGACTTAGAGACAGATACACCTACTTCACTGAGAGTGTTCTGGACTTCAGCTGATGTTGTGAACGGGTTCTTCTTCACCAAAGAAAGTATGCGGCGATCATCCACCACTGTTGTCATCCGTGGACGCCCAGGTCTTTTTGAGTTCCCAAGCTCACCAGTCAATTCCTTTTTTCTCAGAATGTACCCGACTGTTGATTTTGCTACTCCAAGCATGTCTGCTATCTCTCTGATGGATTTTTTCTTTTTTTTCAGCCTCAGGATGTTCTGCTTCACCTCAATTGAGAGTTCCTTAGACCGCATGTTGTCTGGTCACAGCAACAGCTTCCAAATGCAAAACCACACACCTGTAATCAACCCCAGACCTTTTAACTAGTTCATTGATTACAGGTTAACGAGGGAGACGCCTTCAGAGTTAATTGCAGCCCTTAGAGTCCCTTGTCCAATTACTTTTGGTCCCTTGAAAAAGAGGAGGCTATGCATTACAGAGCTATGATTCCTAAACCCTTTCTCCGATTTGGATGTGAAAACTCTCATATTGCAGCTGGGAGTGTGCACTTTCAGCCCATATTATATATATAATTGTATTTCTGAACATGTTTTTGTAAACAGCTAAAATATCAAAACTTGTGTCACTGTCCAAATATTTCTGGACCTAACTGTATATTCTTGTACATAGGAGCAGTATTGTAGTAGTTATATTCTTGTACATAGGAGCAGTATTATAGTAGTTATATTCTTGTACATAGGGGGCAGTATTATAGCAGTTATATTCTTGTACATAGGGGGCAGTATTACAGTAGTTATATTCTTGTACATAGGGGCAGTATTATACTAGTTATATTCTTGTACATAGGGGGCAGTATTATAGTAGGTTGCCAGGTCAGCTGTTGAACGTGTGCTAAACATTACTGTTGCTTCCTATCACTGTCCTGTATGCTGGTTATATACAGAGTAAATCATTAACAAAGGGGTGAGAAAAAAAAAAGATCCGTATAAGGTAAAGTAAATATATTTATGCTCTTCTCTTGGGACATTTAAAATGGATCTAAATTATACAGTATGTCGGTATTTTTACTACTCTTCTTTTTGGAGTTTCCGCTGTTGATTTACAATACTCCTGTCTCCAAAAATTAACATTGGGGGAAATAAAAAAAAAAAAAAAAAAAAAAAAGAAGAAGAAGAATGTACGTCCTCATCTATACGGCTGGGTGACTTTTTAAAGCCCGGACTAATGCAGAATGCAGAGGACAGCATAAAAATCTACCAGAAAATCTGAGAAAAGCAGGTTGTAAACAATAGTGACAGCCGCCAAACCGTGCCGATGATTCAGCCGGGACGTCCCACACCCTGCTGCTGCCCGCAGCGTGAATTGTAGGAAGGCCGGGCGATTGTTCTCCTCTGCTCCCAGCTCCTATTTGTCCCCAGTCTGGAAAGAGTTCAGCAGAAAAGCTGCCCAAAAACAACACGGCCTGAGCACAAAAACATGGAGGGGGCCAGAAATACACTGGACATAAGGTGCAAAAAAAGCCCAAAACGGATAGGGTGGGTGAGAGAATTGCATTGCCAAAAGCTGAGCCTCTTCTCAGGTCGACCATCGAAAAATCTATTATATCGCTGCAATGGACGCTGCCCCTACAGAAAGCACAGGTGCGGTAATGCAGGGTGTGACCAGCGGATGGCGTCATACATTGCAGGTAAAGGGGGTCTCACTTCCCCGACACTCATCTCCTGGAAAGGAAGGAGTTTTGTCCTTGCTGTGATGGCAAATTTCATAAAGCACAAGCGAAGGTGGCGGGGCAGACAGCGCGCGCAGGAGGGTGGCGGGGCAGACAGCGCGCGCAGGAGGGTGGCGGGGCAGACAGCGCGCGCAGGAGGGTGGCGGGGCAGACAGCGCGCGCAGGAGGGTGGCGGGGCAGACAGCGCGCGCAGGAGGGTGGCGGGGCAGACAGCGCGCGCAGGAGGGTGGCGGGGCAGACAGCGCGCGCAGGAGGGTGGCGGGGCAGACAGCGCGCGCAGGAGGGTGGCGGGGCAGACAGCGCGCGCAGGAGGGTGGCGGGGCAGACAGCGCGCGCAGGAGGGTGGAGGGGCAGACAGCGCGCGCAGGAGGGTGGAGGGGCAGACAGCGCGCGCAGGAGGGTGGAGGGGCAGACAGCGCGCGCAGGAGGGTGGAGGGGCAGACAGCGCGCGCAGGAGGGTGGAGGGGCAGACAGCGCGCGCAGGAGGGTGGAGGGGCAGACAGCGCGCGCAGGAGGGTGGAGGGGCAGACAGCGCGCGCAGGAGGGTGGAGGGGCAGACAGCGCGCGCAGGAGGGTGGAGGGGCAGACAGCGCGCGCAGGAGGGTGGAGGGGCAGACAGCGCGCGCAGGAGGGTGGAGGGGCAGACAGCGCGCGCAGGAGGGTGGAGGGGCAGACAGCGCGCGCAGGAGGGTGGAGGGGCAGACAGCGCGCGCAGGAGGGTGGAGGGGCAGACAGCGCGCGCAGGAGGGTGGAGGGGCAGACAGCGCGCGCAGGAGGGTGGAGGGGCAGACAGCGCGCGCAGGAGGGTGGAGGGGCAGACAGCGCGCGCAGGAAGGTGGAGGGGCAGACAGCGCGCGCAGGAAGGTGGAGGGGCAGACAGCGCGCGCAGGAAGGTGGAGGGGCAGACAGCGCGCGCAGGAAGGTGGAGGGGCAGACAGCGCGCGCAGGAAGGTGGAGGGGCAGACAGCGCGCGCAGGAAGGTGGAGGGGCAGACAGCGCGCGCAGGAAGGTGGAGGGGCAGACAGCGCGCGCAGGAAGGTGGAGGGGCAGACAGCGCGCGCAGGAAGGTGGAGGGGCAGACAGCGCGCGCAGGAAGGTGGAGGCGCAGACTATGGTCACTCCATATTGGGTTACTTACAGTGAGAAGGTCATCGCTTAAAACTTCTGTCTTTTCCGCTCTGAAATGAGAAAAAAAAAGAAAAATAAGAAAAAAAGTAAAACCGTCTGTCAGCGTAAACAGGAAAATAAAGTAACTTCCAAACAGTGGGGAGAGCGGACGTTGTTTACTGCGCACTTTATCACACGACATAAATGTTTACGTGATGAGACTAACAAGCCGCCTCCGCGTCGCAACTCGTGTAAACCGCGCCGCCGATCGCGTGCAGAGGAGACGAGAGGACAGTAACACAAAATCCACCGACGGTCGAGTGTAGATTCAGCACGCTAGATCTGGAGAAGAGACGCCGACAACCGGTGCAAAATACTGCGCAATTTCAAATTGCTGAATCTGGGCCCAGTTTCCTATTTTAGGATATGCACATGTACATTAGCAGCAAATGAACAGACCCCGCCCCTTATTTTGCAGTGAAGGGTCTAATGTCATTGTGAAGGGAACGGGACATGTGACATTGCCTGTTGTGAATGGTGGATCCTGTATTATCAGCGGTGTATAGAGGTGTCACCTGTCATTGTAATCCTGCCTGTGCCGATAAGGAGCAAACTGAAAAGTCTACTCAGAAGGGGAGATGTGACCAACTATTATAAGTGGTGGATCTTGTGTTATCAGCGGTGAATAGATGTTTCACCTGTCATTGTAATCCTGCCTGTGCTGATAAGGAGGCTTCTGAAAAGCCTTCAGGGAAGCGGAGTTATGACATTGTCTATTGTGATTCTAAAAGTGTCATCTGTCATTGTAATCCTGTCTGTGCTGATAAGGAGCTTACTGGAAAGTCTCCAGGGAAGGGGAGTTGTGACATCACCTATTGCGATTGGTGGATCCTGTGTTATTAGCTGTGTATAGGAGTGTCACCTGTCATTGTAATCCCGCCTGTGCTGATAAAGAGCCTGCTGGAAAGTCTCCAGGGAAGGGGAGCAGTGACATCACCTATTGCGATTGGTGGATCCCATGTTATCAACTGTGTATAGAGGTGTCCTCTGTCATTGTAATCCTGCCTGTGCTGATAAGGTGGCTTCTGAAAAGCCTTCAGGGAAGCAGAGCTATGACATTGCCTATTGTGATTGTAGAAGTGTCACCTGTCATTGTAATCCCGCCTGTGCTGATAAAGAGTCTGCTGGAAAGTCTCCAGGGAAGGGGAGCGGTGACATCACCTATTGCGATTGGTGGATCCTGTGTTATTAGCTGTGTATAGCAGTGTCACCTGTCATTGTAATCCTGCTTGTGCGGATAAGGAGCCTGCTGAAAAGCCTTCAGAGAATGGGAGCTATGACATTGCCTATTGTGATTGTAGAAGTGTCACCTGTCATTGTAATCCCGCCTGTGCTGATAAGGAGCCTGCTGGAAAGTCTCTAGGGAAGGGGAGCTGTGACATCACCTATTGGATTGGTGGATCCTGTGTTATCAGCTGTGCATATCAGTGTCACCTGTCATTGTAATCCTGCCTGTGCTGATAAGGAGCCTGCTGAAAAGTCTTCTTGAAAGTACAGGAAGTATGTGTCTAAAAAAGCCTGAGCAATCACTGTGTATTTTAAGAACATAAAAAGGTAAACAAACTGCATATTGTTATTGCTAAGGAACGGGCGGTCGTGCAAAAACTTTGCAGCCATTAACAAGTGACCGCTTTCCTCGCCCTCCATATTCCTTTCTCAGCTGTGACGCCGGCTCGGTGCCCGCTCTTCGGTGCAGCGCTGGCCGGTGTAGCCGAGCACAGGACAGTCTCCGGCCGTGGCTCAGCTTTATTGCTCGGATTTTTGGCTAAGCCTTCGCCTAAAGTCACATTACATTCTGCACGGGGGCGACTCGAGGAATCAGGCCTGGATCTGCAGCTGTTATTTACACAATTTCCTCCTGTTTTTCGTTGAGCGCCTTCAATCCTCACAAAGCAACAAAAAATTGAAATATGTGAGATGTTTGCCCGGTAGGCAAGCAATAACCGGCATTTCCAGTTCAGTGGTCCCGACCCTCCCCGGTGCACACAGTCTGCACAGGTATTGGGTTTCAGCATTTATAATGTATGAGCCAGGTCAGAAGAGCGCGGCCGGTGACCTGCTCAGGTGTGACATGGGAGCGGTTCAGCTGGTGCACGACCAGGCGACACAATGGAGGACTCCGCGGCATTCACCGGAGTCTGAGCCGCGTCCAGGCCCCATCCTGCAGAGCAAACACCGAGAACCAAGGACAAACATGGGCAGATTCTTCTGCACTCATTTATATTTACACATTATAGCCGTATTAGTAGGACGTCTTAAAGACCCACTTTTGGACAGACCTCTCAAAATGCCTCCCCGGGGGTGATCAGCGCCCCTAGAAAAGAGCTGGGGGACACAAGGCTCTGTGCATTGTGTAGCTGCCATTCTTTGGTCTATTGAAGTGAATGGGAGCTGCAGTACCTCCAAATGGCCACTACACAGTGTACGGCGCTGAGCTGATCCGGCTCTGAGCACTGTTCACATCTGGCTGCTGCTGGGGGTGTAAACAGCTGATCGGGGGGGGGAGGGGGCAGATATCAGACCCATATTAATATGATTACCGAATCCTAAAGAGATCTAAATTTTGGACAACCCCTTTAAGCTGGTCATATACAGTACAGGAATATGACGACAGAAGCGACCACCATCTAATTTGTTCTCGGGTGGGGGAGGAAGAGGGCAGAGCCAGACACCATCTAATCTGAACGGGGGGGGGGGGGGGAAGAAGACACAACCGGACACCATCTAATCTGTACGGGGGGGGGGGGGGGAAGAAGACACAACCGGACACCATCTAATCTGTACGGGGGGGGGGGGGGGGGGGGAAGAAGACACAACCGGACACCATCTAATCTGTACGGGGGGGGAAGAAGACACAACCGGACACCATCTAATCTGTACGGGGGGGGGGGGAAGAAGACACAACCGGACACCATCTAATCTGTACGGGGGGGGGGAAGAAGACACAACCGGACACCATCTAATCTGTACGGGGGGGGGGGGAAGAAGACACAACCGGACACCATCTAATCTGTACGGGGGGGGGGGGGGGAGAAGACACAACCGGACACCATCTAATCTGTACGGGGGGGGGGGGGAGAAGACACAACCGGACACCATCTAATCTGTACGGGGGGGGGGGGGAAGAAGACACAACCGGACACCATCTAATCTGTACGGGGGGGGGGAAGAAGACACAACCGGACACCATCTAATCTGTACGGGGGGGGGGGGGAAGAAGACACAACCGGACACCATCTAATCTGTACGGGGGGGGGGGAAGAAGACACAACCGGACACCATCTAATCTGTACGGGGGGGGGGAAGAAGACACAACCGGACACCATCTTATCTGTACGGGGGGGAAGAAGACACAACCGGACACCATCTAATCTGTACGGGGGGGGGAAGAAGACACAACCGGACACCATCTAATCTGTACGGGGGGGGGAAGAAGACACAACCGGACACCATCTAATCTGTACGGGGGGAATGAGGGCAGAGCCAGACACCATCTAATCTGTACGGGGGGAGAAGAGGGCAGAGCCAGACACCATCTAATCTGTACGGGGGGAAAGAGGGCAGAGCCAGACACCATCTAATCTGTACGGGGGGAATGAGAGCAGAGCCAGACACCATCTAATCTGTACGGGGGGAATGAGAGCAGAGCCAGACACCATCTAATCTGTACGGGGGGAATGAGAGCAGAGCCAGACACCATCTAATCTGTACGGGGGGGGTGGTGGGGGGGAATGAGGGCAGAGCCAGACACCATCTAATCTGTACGGGGGGGGTGGGGGAATGAGGGCAGAGCCAGACACCATCTAATCTGTACGGGGGGAATGAGAGCAGAGCCAGACACCATCTAATCTGTACGGGGGGAGAAGAGGGCAGAGCCAGACACCATCTAATCTGTACGGGGGGAATGAGAGCAGAGCCAGACACCATCTAATCTGTACGGGGGGGGGGGTGGGGGGGAATGAGGGCAGAGCCAGACACCATCTAATCTGTACGGGGGGGGTGGGGGAATGAGGGCAGAGCCAGACACCATCTAATCTGTACGGGGGGAATGAGAGCAGAGCCAGACACCATCTAATCTGTACGGGGGGAGAAGAGGGCAGAGCCAGACACCATCTAATCTGTACGGGGGGAATGAGAGCAGAGCCAGACACCATCTAATCTGTACGGGGGGGGTGGTGGGGGGGAATGAGGGCAGAGCCAGACACCATCTAATCTGTACGGGGGGGGGAAAGAGGGCAGAGCCAGACACCATCTAATCTGTAGGGGGTGGGGGGGATGGGAACAGAACTGACCGTCATCTAATCTGTTCCTGGGTGGGTGGGTAAGTGGGTGGGGGAAATGAGGACAGAACCGGACACCATCTAATCTGTACGGGGGGAGAAGAGGGCAGAGCCAGACACCATCTAATCTGTACGGGGGGAATGAGAGCAGAGCCAGACACCATCTAATCTGTACGGGGGGAATGAGAGCAGAGCCAGACACCATCTAATCTGTACGGGGGGAATGAGAGCAGAGCCAGACACCATCTAATCTGTACGGGGGGGGTGGTGGGGGGGAATGAGGGCAGAGCCAGACACCATCTAATCTGTACGGGGGGGGTGGGGGAATGAGGGCAGAGCCAGACACCATCTAATCTGTACGGGGGGAATGAGAGCAGAGCCAGACACCATCTAATCTGTACGGGGGGAGAAGAGGGCAGAGCCAGACACCATCTAATCTGTACGGGGGGAATGAGAGCAGAGCCAGACACCATCTAATCTGTACGGGGGGGGGGGTGGGGGGGAATGAGGGCAGAGCCAGACACCATCTAATCTGTACGGGGGGGGTGGGGGAATGAGGGCAGAGCCAGACACCATCTAATCTGTACGGGGGGAATGAGAGCAGAGCCAGACACCATCTAATCTGTACGGGGGGAGAAGAGGGCAGAGCCAGACACCATCTAATCTGTACGGGGGGAATGAGAGCAGAGCCAGACACCATCTAATCTGTACGGGGGGGGTGGTGGGGGGGAATGAGGGCAGAGCCAGACACCATCTAATCTGTACGGGGGGGGGAAAGAGGGCAGAGCCAGACACCATCTAATCTGTAGGGGGTGGGGGGGATGGGAACAGAACTGACCGTCATCTAATCTGTTCCTGGGTGGGTGGGTAAGTGGGTGGGGGAAATGAGGACAGAACCGGACACCATCTAATCTGTACGGGGGGAGAAGAGGGCAGAGCCAGACACCATCTAATCTGTACGGGGGGAATGAGAGCAGAGCCAGACACCATCTAATCTGTACGGGGGGGGTGGTGGGGGGGAATGAGGGCAGAGCCAGACACCATCTAATCTGTACGGGGGGGGTGGGGGAATGAGGGCAGAGCCAGACACCATCTAATCTGTACGGGGGGGGTGGGGGAATGAGGGCAGAGCCAGACACCATCTAATCTGTACGGGGGGAATGAGGGCAGAGCCAGACACCATCTAATCTGTACGGGAGGAATGAGAGCAGAGCCAGACACCATCTAATCTGTACGGGGGGGGTGGGGGAATGAGGGCAGAGCCAGACACCATCTAATCTGTACGGGGGGAATGAGAGCAGAGCCAGACACCATCTAATCTGTACGGGGGGAGAAGAGGGCAGAGCCAGACACCATCTAATCTGTACGGGGGGAATGAGAGCAGAGCCAGACACCATCTAATCTGTACGGGGGGGGGTGGTGGGGGGGAATGAGGGCAGAGCCAGACACCATCTAATCTGTACGGGGGGGGAAAGAGGGCAGAGCCAGACACCATCTAATCTGTAGGGGGTGGGGGGGATGGGAACAGAACTGACCGTCATCTAATCTGTTCCTGGGTGGGTGGGTAAGTGGGTGGGGGAAATGAGGACAGAACCGGACACCATCTATTCTGTATGGGGTGGGGGGATGAGGACAGAGGCGGACACCATCTAATCTGTAGGGGGGGAAAATGAGGACAGAACTGGAGACCATCTGATCTGCATTTGGGAATGAAGACAGAGCCAACCACCATCTAATCTGTATGGAAGCATATCGACTCTCCCCTGATTCAAGATTTTAGGGAAAAGGATTGTGGGCGTGAAGCCACCACTGGACCTGGGGAGGGTGGGCAAACGGCAGGTTTTTTTTTAGCGCAAACTGAAGCCAGGGGACCGGAGGAGTTTTACAAAACTGTAAAAAAAAAAACAAACAAAAAAACAAAAAACAACAAATAGCTGTATTGTGCACTCTGGCGGCATTACACAACGTAGACCCCGTGTAGCAGGACACACATATTGGGCACGCCGCACATTTTTGCTCCTTTATTTTGCCAGTGTGGATGGGATATCTGATATCCCCTGTGCATGATCAGCTGCGGATTTGCACATCTGCACCAATCTGATCTGCTGCGGATTTGCACGTCTACATCGTGTGAACCACATGCACCAATCTGATCTGCTGCGGATTTGCATGTCTGCATCGTGTGAACCGCATGCACCAATCTGATCTGCTGCGGATTTGCATGTCTGCATCGTGTGAACCGCATGCACCAATCTGATCTGCTGCGGATTTGCACGTCTACATCGTGTGAACCGCATGCACCAATCTGATCTGCTGCGGATTTGCACGTCTACATCGTGTGAACCGCATGCACCAATCTGATCTGCTGCGGATTTGCATGTCTGCATCGTGTGAACCGCATGCACCAATCTGATCTGCTGCGGATTTGCACGTCTGCATCGTGTGAACCGCATGCACCAATCTGATCTGCTGCGGATTTGCACGTCTGCATCGTGTGAACCGCATGCACCAATCTGATTTGCTGCGGATTTGCACGTCTGCATCGTGTGAACCATCCGGAGCGTCTTGTGCACATGGTGACGACGTCTTCAAGCTTCGCCTGCTTCCTTACTACTAGTGAAGACGCAGCCTCCCCTCCCCCACACGACATGACTCAGTGGTAAAGCATTTCTCCGTCCTCCACCCGGCTTATACTGGAAACCTGTAACATGTTCCAGGTCCGGGATCCGCTGTGGAAACCATCGCCGTCCTGTGAGAACTTTATAGGTGGAACAGATGAAGACACAAACAGAAAAATTCCGCAACTTTTTTTTAACAGACCTCGATCTCTTGAGCAAGGAATTTCTGGGGTAAAAAAAAATGCTTGAAATTCTGCAAAAATTGCTATTTTTGAACATTTTTTTCATGTAAAAAAAAAAGGCACAAAGTGCAGACAGATGGGGCCTGAAGTGTCGGCACAGACGTATATGGCGGCAGAAACAAAAAGCTCCCCCATGCGTTTCAGTGTTAGGCCCGTTCCTGTATTATGGCAGCATTACCCGGACGTCGGCAGTTTTTACTGGAGCGGATTCCTCACACCGTAGAGATCTACGGTGTCCCAAGTCTTTTTCTAGGAGACTCGAATCCTAAAAATCCGGCTGGAAAGACAGTAATGAAATCTCTACGACCGACCGACCTTTGCACCAAACGCTTCACTATATCACCACCGAGAAGGCTCAGCTATAAAGTTTTATAACCGGTGGACGCCTCAAGTTAACCAGTTAGGTATTACGCAGTCCGTCCTCCCTTCTCAGGGTGCTGAAAAATGGCCATTTTTTTAATCCCCAGAGCACTTTGTAATCTGGTAGGCTAAAAAGGACTCCCATAGAAGTGAACGGGGAGTGGAGCCTCGTTCACGAGAAAGATGCGTGTCCCTCGTCTACCGGACATCGGCGGCATCCCCTGTGGTTCCCCAGTCCTCGGTTGTGTCACCACGAGCCGATCGATGGGGCGCGTCTCCTTTTATCATGTCCCGGTCACTCTTGATTGTGACGATCAAAGGTTAAGGACACTCCAGGTGACGGGCGAGTCCCAGGAAGCCATGCAATTCTAGAGTCCCCTAAATACAACCTCTTAAAGGGTTAATCCACCCAAAAGTTATCACCCCCTCCAACCATAGGATAGATGATAATTTGCTGATTGGCGAGGGTCCGACTGCAGGGTCCTCCACAGATCCCGAGAATAGGCATGAAGAGGTGGCCGCACATGAGCATGGCCGCTCCGTTCAATATCTATGAGACTGAAAATAAAGCTCAACTCCATTCTGACGGGGGATTTCAGAGCATTGGCTAACAAGTTATCCCCCACCCTATGAATTGGTGACTTCTTATAAAGAGAATATCCCTTTAAATGACTGGTTTACCAGTGAGTATTAAAGGGTAAGAGGACAAAAAAAAATATAATGGTACTGATAAAGAAGATGGACGTTCCGCCTTGCTCAGACGGATCTCGTATATCCATGAAAAAATACTAAGATGATTGAATCTGGCAGCAGGTTTTTGCTATGTAATCTGAGAGCAGCGGGATGTAGGGATTCAGTAATATGTCCCTTACTGGTCTGTGTTTTGCTGTTTCAATAAAATCAGTGTTTTATCATCAGGAGATTATCACTACATGACTAGCTCCCTCTTGGTCCAACCATGCCCCCAAAACAGAAAGAACCAGTGTTTATGGACGTTCAGCATTCAGAGCTCAAAGAGAAAATGGTTATTCCATCAGAACCGCTGTGCCCAGTAATCTAAGTGATACGTCACCGGAATCAGGGTCTCAGTCCCTACATCATGCTGTTGTCAGATTACATAGCAAAATCCTGCTGACCGGTTTCCTTCAATAGTCTATATTCGTTAGGGGAAAGGTTGAGGGCTCCATACAGTGAGACTGTGGGGGAGAACTGGGACGGGGGGGAGAACTGGGACGGGGGGCAGAGGGGAAAACGCCCCCAGGGTCACTGCCCCAGCTGTGTGCTGCTTGATGGCAGTCACTTTAGCAGACGTGTCCGCTCGCAGTGCACTCTGCAGCTGTGTCTGCTATTAGGCCGGCACACATGCATGATTGTACATATTTATATGTATTTTTGTATGTATATGCCTATAGGAGTACGTAGCTGTGTATGTGCAGATATAGAAGGGTTAATGTTTTGTGGTCTCTGCTCTATAGTCTCATTCAAGGTTTCATTTGGTCTGAAATGTTCTTCTCTCTTATCCAATGTTCTGCACAGACTGATATAGGCAGAGGACTGGGAAAGGCGCGATACAGACAAGTGATGAGGACAGAATTGTGTCTGGTGGAACGTCCAATGGATCGCTGAATGCAGAGATACATAAGAAATGTATGCCCAGGAAATAAACAGAACTGATGATACATGGAGTGTGCATTCCCCCCAAGCGCTGCTGATCTGGACTTTGGGTCAGAGCAAAACAGCAACAACAGGGTCTTTATATATGTTCATGTACGTGCGGTCAGATCTTTGTGGGTGCACGTGTGTGTGCACTATGGGCCTGCGTGCCGTGTGCATGTCTGCATGTGTGAGTGCATGTCTGTATACTGTATGGGTGCATGTCTGCATGTGTGAGCATGTCTGTACACTGTATGGGTGCATGTCTGTACACTGTATGGGTGCATCTCTGCATGTGTGAGTGCATGTCTGTATACTGTATGGGTGCATGTCTGTATACTGTATGGGTGCATGTCTGCATGTGTGAGTGCATGTCTGTACACTGTATGGGTGCATCTCTGCATGTGTGAGTGCATGTCTGTACACTGTATGGGTGCATGTCTGCATGTGTGAGTGCATGTCTGTACACTGTATGGGTGCATCTCTGCATGTGTGAGTGCATGTCTGTATACTGTATGGGTGCATGTCTGTACACTGTATGGGTGCATGTCTGCATGTGTGAGCGCATGTCTGTACACTGTATGGGTGCATGTCTGCATGTGTGAGCGCATGTCTGCGTGCTGTATGGGAGCATGTCTGCATGTGTGAGCGCATGTCTGTACACTGTATGGGTGCATGTCTGCATGTGTGAGCGCATGTCTGCGTGCTGTATGGGAGCATGTCTGCATATATGTCTATGTATCTGGAATATGTAGTGTTTGTAATAGTGTAGTTGGTTCTGTTCCTAGATCAATGTAGTAAGCTCAGTTCTGCTCCCATATCCATGTAGCAAGCTTGGTTCTGTTTCTATATCAATGTAGTAAGCTCGGTTCTAGACCTGCATCTATGTGGTAACCTGGGTTCTGTTCCCATATCTATGTAGTAGGCTTGGTTCTGTTCCTGTATCAATGTAGTAAAATTGGTTCTGTTCCTCTATCAATGTAGTAAGTTCGGTTCTGTTACCATATCTATGTAGTAGGCTCAGCTCTGGTACTGTATTTATGAGGGAAGCTCAGTTCTTGTACTGTATTTATGTAGTTGGCTCGGCTTTATTCCCATATCTATGCAGTAAGCCTTGTTCTATTCCTGTATTTACTTAGTAAGCTTGATTGTATTCCTGTATCTATGTAGTAAGCTCAGTTCTGTTCCTGTATCTATGTAGTAAGCTCAGTTCTGTTCCTGTATCTATGTAGTAAGCTCAGTTCTGTTCCTCTATCTATGCAGTAAGCTCACTTCTGTTCCTGTATATATGCAGTAAGCTCAGTTCTGTTCCTGTATCTATGCAGTAAGCTCAGTTCTGTTCCTGTATCTATGTAGTAAGCTCAGTTCTGTTCCTGTATCTATGCAGTAAGCTCAGTTCTGTTCCTGTATCTATGCAGTAAGCTCAGTTCTGTTCCTGTATCTATGCAGTAAGCTCAGTTCTGTTCCTGTATCTATGTAGTAAGCTCAGTTCTGTTCCTGTATCTATGCAGTAAGCTCAGTTCTGTTCCTGTATCTATGCAGTAAGCTCAGTTCTGTTCCTGTATCTATGCAGTAAGCTCAGTTCTGTTCCTGTATCTATGCAGTAAGCTCACTTCTGTTCCTGTATCTATGCAGTAAGCTCACTTCTGTTCCTGTATCTGTGCAGTAAGCTCAGTTCTGTTCCTGTATCTATGCAGTAAGCTCAGTTCTGTTCCTGTATCTATGCAGTAAGCTCAGTTCTGTTCCTGTATCTATGCAGTAAGCTCAGTTCTGTTCCTGTATCTATGCAGTAAGCTCAGTTCTGTTCCTGTATCTATGCAGTAAGCTCAGTTCTGTTCCTGTATCTATGCAGTAAGCTCAGTTCTGTTCCTGTATCTATGCAGTAAGCTCAGTTCTGTTCCTGTATCTATGCAGTAAGCTCAGTTCTGTTCCTGTATCTATGCAGTAAGCTCAGTTCTGTTCCTGTATCTATATAGTAAGCTCAGTTCTGTTCCTGTATCTATGTAGTAAGCTCAGTTCTGTTCCTGTATCTATGCAGTAAGCTCAGTTCTGTTCCTGTATCTATGTAGTAAGCTCAGTTCTGTTCCTGTATCTATGTAGTAAGCTCAGTTCTGTTCCTGTATCTATATAGTAAGCTCCGTTCTGTTCCTGTATCTATATAGTAAGCTCCGTTCTGTTCCTGTATCTATGTAGTAAGCTCAGTTCTGTTCCTGTATCTATGCAGTAAGCTCATTTCTGTTCCTGTATCTATGTAGTAAGCTCCGTTCTGTTCCTGTATCTATATAGTAAGCTCAGTTCTGTTCCTGTATCTATGTAGTAAGCTCAGTTCTGTTCCTGTATCTATGCAGTAAGCTCAGTTCTGTTCCTGTATCTATGTAGTAAGCTCAGTTCTGTTCCTGTATCTATGTAGTAAGCTCAGTTCTGTTCCTGTATCTATATAGTAAGCTCCGTTCTGTTCCTGTATCTATATAGTAAGCTCCGTTCTGTTCCTGTATCTATGTAGTAAGCTCAGTTCTGTTCCTGTATCTATGTAGTAAGCTCAGTTCTGTTCCTGTATCTATATAGTAAGCTCCGTTCTGTTCCTGTATCTATATAGTAAGCTCCGTTCTGTTCCTGTATCTATGTAGTAAGCTCAGTTCTGTTCCTGTATCTATGCAGTAAGCTCAGTTCTGTTCCTGTATCTATGTAGTAAGCTCACTTCTGTTCCTGTATCTATGCAGTAAGCTCAGTTCTGTTCCTGAATCTATGCAGTAAGCTCAGTTCTGTTCCTGTATCTATGTAGTAAGCTCCGTTCTGTTCCTGTATCTATATAGTAAGCTCCGTTCTGTTCCTGTATCTATGTAGTAAGCTCAGTTCTGTTCCTATATCTATGTAGTAAGCTCCGTTCTGTTCCTGTATCTATATAGTAAGCTCCGTTCTGTTCCTGTATCTATGTAGTAAGCTCAGTTCTGTTCCTGTATCTATGTCACAGCCCGTTATTTTGAAAGTGTACTCACAGCAAAAAAGGGCAACCAGTCCAGTTAGCCCAGGCCAACACATCTAATGCACAAACAAGATGCAGACAAGCCTCTCAACATGATGGACACTTCACAGGTGCAAGGTAAATTGCACACTAGTGGCGCGCATAGGGCGCTGTTCACACTTGTATGCGCATGGTGTCCAGCCAGCAACCTATTACCACGCCCTTACTATTAGATTAGGCGGGTTACCCGGACACTACTCACTGCAGCATGTAAGGGACAGAAATTCCACTATGCACGGCCGTATTAAGAGGCCCGGCTGCACCCTGCATAATCAAAGTGCAAAAAATACATATAAAATATACACTGATAAATATCAAAAATAGCAACAAGAAGTTTGTGCATTAGATGTGTTGGCCTGGGCTAACTGGACTGGTTGCCCTTTTTTGCTGAGTACATTTTATAATACATTTTTGGGGGAGTTTTTATCTCCTCTTCTTGTTGCTATTTTTGATATTTATCAGTGTAGGGATCCGCAAGCGTGAGGATCCGTGATGAGGATTGTGGGCTTATGTACATTGGCCAATTTACAAACTAATACCTCACATATATTTTATATGTATTTTTTGCACTTTGATTATGCGGGGTGCAGCCGGGCCTCTTAATACGGCCGTGCATAGTGGAATTTCTGTCCCTTACGTGCTGCAGTGAGTAGTGTTCGGGTAACCCGCCTAATCTAATAGTAAGGGCGTGGTAATAGGTTGCTGGCTGGACACCATGCGCATACGAGTGTGAACAGTGCCCTATGCGCGCCACTGGTGTGCAATTTACCTTGCACCTGTGAAGTGTCCATCATGTTGAGAGGCTTGTCTGCATCTTGTTTGTGCATTAGATGTGTTGGCCTGGGCTAACTGGACTGGTTGCCCTTTTTTGCTGTGAGTACATTTTATAATACATTTTTGGGGGAGTTTTTATCTCCTCTTCTTGTTGCTATTTTCGTTATTTTGAAAGCCCTATACCTCTGCTGCTATAATGTAGCATCCAGATATAAGAAGGGTAAAGGTGAGTTGCTGCAACTTGAGGGCCACTGCTTTGTGACTGGCCCCAGGCCAAAATTTGCCGTCCAGCCGCTGACTGAAAAATAACACATTCTATATACAAAATATGCATTATTTACAGCCAAACATACGAGACCTGACCTTCACAGCCACCTCGGAAACTTTTACTAAGCGATAAATTCCTTATAGTTTACAGGCTGAGATAAAAGAAACATTTCACTATAAAGTTCCCAAGCCTTATTTGCTGCAAATACTGGAGTGCAGGCAGGAAAAATGCAAGGTGTGCACAGAGCCCAGCAGAGAAAGCAACTGCCAAAAGTGGAAGAAGGAATGGAAATATAAGAAATATGTAAGAAGAGAGGCCATTGAGCAGTATATAGATCATTAGGAGTATGAGGCCGCTGCGGAGAGCGCTGGTAACCTGCCGCTCCCTAATGGCACTGTGAGGAGGTTTTTGGGATGCGATGCCGTCCATTAGCTGATGGTGATTGTGTTTTGGACATAAGAGGAATTTCTTAGAAATGCTTTTTTTCACCAGATCGTCTAATGTAACGCCATTACAGAAGCTGCGGCCTTAACCCTTTATTGCACACTTTTGTAAGTATCAGTGTTAAGATCTATTGGACGCTAGTCAGTTAAGTTTAGAAATTGATTCTCCTCAGATGGCAATAATTTATATATATATATTATATATATATATATATATAATAAAAAAAAAATCAGTGTTGCTTACAGTTTACACTGTGCAGAAGCTGTAAAACTGAACTTCACGGTGTAAAATGTGGGGGTAAATTAGAGTCAGATAAATCTGACCACAGATCTTTCTGTAGCACAGATATTATTATTATTATTATTATTATTTATTTATAGAGCACCATTAATTCCATGGTGCTGTACATGAGAAGGGGGTTACATACAAAATACGTATACAAGTTACAGTAGACAGACTAGTACAGAGGGAAGAGGGCCCTACCCTTGCGGGCTTACATTCTATAGGATTATGGGGAGGAGACAATAGGTGGGGTGTAGGTCAGGCGGCAGCTCCGCACGGTGGTCGGGCGGCAGCTCCGCACGGTGGTCGGGCGGCAGCTCCGCACGGTGGTCGGGCGGCAGCTCCGTACGGTGGTCGGGCGGCAGCTCCGCACGGTGGTCGGGCGGCAGCTCCGCACGGTGGTCGGGCGGCAGCTCCGCACGGTGGTCGGGCGGCAGCTCCGCACGGTGGTCGGGCGGCAGCTCCGCACGGTGGTCGGGCGGCAGCGAGTTCATTGTAGATTGTAGGCATTTCGGAACAGGTGCGTTTTCAGGTTCCGTTTGAAGTTTGCAAGGGTATAGATACAGATAGCCAGAAGACCCTCGCAACGCAACCAAGGAATCCCTGCAACGTAGCCAGGGAGCCAGCCAGGGGTCCCCTGCAACACAGTCAACGCAGCCAGGAAACGCCCGCAACGCAGCCAGGAAACGCCCGCAACGCAGCCAGGAAACGCCCGCAACGCAGCCAGGAAACGCCCGCAACGCAGCCAAGGAATCCCTGCAACGTAGCCAGTGAGCCCCTAAAACACAGTCGCAACGCAGCAAGGGAACCCCCACAACGCAGAAAGGGAACCCCCACAAAACAGAAAAGGAACCCCCACAACACAGAAAAAGAACCCCCACAACACAGAAAAAGAACCCCCACAACACAGAAAAAGAACCCCCACAACACAGAAAAAGAACCCCCACAACACAGAAAAAGAACCCCCACAACACAGAAAAAGAACCCCCACAACACAGAAAAAGAACCCCCACAACACAGAAAAAGAACCCCCACAACACAGAAAAAGAACCCCCACAACACAGAAAAAGAACCCCCACAACACAGAAAAAGAACCCCCACAACACAGAAAAAGAACCCCCACAACACAGAAAAAGAACCCCCACAACACAGCTAGCGAGCCCCAGCAACAGTCGCAATGCAGCCAGGGAGCCCCCGCAACAGTTGCAACGCAGCCAGGAAACGCCCGCAACGCAGCCAGGAAACGCCCGCAACGCAGCCAAGGAATCCCTGCAACGTAGCCAGTGAGCCCCTAAAACACAGTCGCAACGCAGCAAGGGAACCCCCACAACGCAGAAAGGGAACCCCCACAAAACAGAAAAGGAACCCCCACAACACAGAAAAAGAACCCCCACAACACAGAAAAAGAACCCCCACAACACAGAAAAAGAACCCCCCACAACACAGAAAAAGAACCCCCACAACACAGAAAAAGAACCCCCACAACACAGCTAGCGAGCCCCAGCAACAGTCGCAATGCAGCCAGGGAGCCCCCACAACAGTTGCAACGCAGGCAGGGATCCCCCACAACACAGCCAAGGAGCCCCCGCAACGCAGCCAGGGAACCCCTGCAACAAAGTCACAATGCAGCCACAACACCCCTGTAATACAGCCAGGGGGGCCGCCACAGAGCAGCCAGGAGGAGCCGCCACATCCCCAACCTTACTGCCCCAAAAAACATTGCAAGCTGGTACAGTATGTTCCTCTAACTCTAGTCCCCAGGACAATGATAGCCGGCGTGCTCCCATACCAGCCCCATAATACAATTCAGTGAAATCAGGCGTAAGACCCCTCACGGCCCCCTATAAAATCTATTCTGCTTCTATAGACTTGTCTCATATGTAGCTCCTCTCTCTGTTTTTCTGTTATTCCTCTCTTGCTGTGTCCCGTCTGACTCTTTCCATAACTTTAGATAGGAACCGGACGCCGACATGGCTGTGACCTTGGCCGCTTCCCGAGGACAGAAGGACGCTGGGAACCGATCTGCGCTCACCCAAGACCGAATCTTCCAGGACCCCTTTTACCATTTATAGCTGTCACTGAATTGGCAGCAACGATAAAAAGCCAGAACAAGCAGTAAAAATAATAAAAATCCATAAAAGAAAGACGTGGTGGGAAAAAAAAAAAATAATAAATCTGCATCATATGTCTCCCAGACTCTCCAGCAAAAAAAAAAAAATAAATTAAAAAAAAAATTCCAAAATAGCCGCAGTCACATTGTTATACTTTTCGCTTCCTGTTTAGAATCAAATTCTGTTCTCGTGCAAAGGACATGTGAAAAGCTCCGGTATGGAGGCCGCGGCCCGGACACTTACTGGAAATGACAGCTTAAGAAGAGGCAAGAAAAAGGAAGAGGAGGTCGACTGTTTTCCCTTCCTTTCACCCCACTTCGGAGGTCTCCCCACCCCCCCAAAAAAAAAAAAAAAAAAAAAAAAAAAAAAAAAAAAAAAAAAAAAAATCGGGCAGAGGTCATGTGACGAGTTAAAATGTTTGTTTACAAAAAAATTGTCATATTTTGATTTCAAACTTTTTTTTCAAATTAAAAATTAAATTTTTTAAAAAAATTAAAAAAAAAAAGGACAACTACAGAAAATAAAAAATTCGGCTAACGACCGTTCTCGTCTCCCAAGTCCCGAGATTCCTTTCCTATGATATAATCCCATAATCCACTTTTCACTTCTTAATTTGACAATGAACCGTTTGAGCAGCGGCGACGGAGCCTTAATCTCCGTGAATATGTCCGAACCGCGGATGAGGAAAAAGTGAAATGGGGGCCACCAAGTATGATAACACTCACAAATGAGGCGGAGAATATAAAAAGAAATAGCCGACATTACAGAAACGTTCTGCAAAAAAAACAGGGATTCTGTTGAATCCTGAGGAAGAAGAAGTGGGATCACTGCGAAACTCCGATTAAAATCGCATTCCCACTGACGTCCATTTTTCTGCAAAAACATTGGCCAAATCTATAGCACATTTTTGCCTTGTGTCAAAAATGGAGGCGTCTCTTGTTCCTACTCAGGAGCCGCCATTTACCGGTAATGGATGAACCCCCAGCATTGATTATACAGTATTGTTTTCTAGGATTTCCGTTCTGAAAACTTCCAATATACAAGATCTCTACTTGCTGTAAACAAATGGAAACATTGGCACCGATTGTACATAGATCCCATAAAGTCCATTGATCAAAATTTCCCAAATTTTATTTTTCTGTTGACCTAATTGGTCTAATAGAAATCAATTAATAGAGTAGTCATGGTGGCACCGAGAGCGGAAAATGTCAGGACGGTCCGCCCAGGGTGAAATTATTACACACAACCCTAGAAGTTGGCTAAAAGTAAAGGCTCCATAGGCGGGCACTGATTTGTGGCATTTTCAGAGAGGCCACGGCATGGTTATTGGGTCCTTGCACCCCTAGAGGGTCCTTTTGGACTAATAATAAAACAGCACCATTAAAAATCAGTGAAATTGTAGGATTTCACTGATTCCTAACATTGTTTAATGTACTGTTAGGATTCAGATGTTTTCCCACTCTCTGTATCTATGTAGTAAGCTGGGTTCTGTTACTGTATCTATGTACTAAGTTCTGTTCTGTTCCTGTATCTATGTAGTAAGCTTGGTTCTGTTCCTGTATCTATGTAGTAAGCGCAGTTCTGTTCTCGTAACTATGTAGTAAGTTCTGTTCTGTATGTATGTATGTAATAAGTTGGGTTCTGTTCCTGTATCTATGTACTAAGTTCTGTTAATGTATCTATGTAGTAAGCTTGGTTCTGTTCCTGTATTTATGTACTAAGTTCTGTTCCAGCATCTATGTAGTAAGCTCGGTTCAGTTTCCGTTACTAAGTTCTGTTCTGTATATATGTAATAAGTTGGGTTCTGTTCCTGTATCTATGTAGTAAGCTTGGTTCTGTTCCCGTAACTATATAGTAAGTTCTGTTCTGTATATATGTAATAAGTTGGGTTCTGTTCCTGTATCTATGTAGTAAGCTTTGTTCTGTTCCTGTATCCATGTACTAAGTTCTTTTCTGTATCTATGTAGTAAGCACGGTTTGGTTTCTGTTACTAAGTTCTGCATATATGTAATAAGTTGAGTTCTGTTCCTGTATCTATGTAGTAAGCTTGGTTCTGTTCCTGTATCCATGTACCAAGTTCTGTTCTGTTTCTGTATCTATGTAGTAAACGCGGTTTGGTTTCTGTAACTATGTAGTAAGTTCTGTTCTGTATATATGTAATAATTTGGGTTCTATTCCTACATCTATGTAGTAAATTCTGTTCTGGGTTCTCTTCCCATATCTATGAAGTAAGCTTGGTTTTGTTCCTGTATCTCTGTATTAAGTTCTGTTCCTGCATCTATGTAGTAAGCTCGATTCTGTGGGAAATTTCGTATAGAATCCTACAAGGTTATAGTTTTGTCACTGGGAGGGGTGGAGGACAAAAGGTGCTCACTGAAATTTTTGGGATATAGTATTGGATATTTTTTGCAACAAAAAGAGTAAAGCCTCGTATATCGGCCGCAGACCAGGAATATGTAAACTGTGGAGACTAAGTGATCAATAGTTCCACCTGCCTCGGCCCACGTAAAAGACCCTTTTAAAGGAGCACGGACCGACTTCGGGTATCAAGGATCGGCACTTACATGCCCGTATAACGTCGCCATGACATGCACAGGGCACAGCTCACGCGGGCAGCAGCCAACGAGTAGGAAAATCCACTGCTTTCAGGTTTGATGTTGACACAAGGGGTGGCGAAATTGAGCCAAACTCCATATGCCGTGGCTCAGGTAACCATGATGACCGCCGCAACAGTTCCTGACCGGAGGACTTATATACGACCATCATTACGTGAGGTTTGTGACCACAGACTTGTGTGGTTTCTTCCATGGCGGACACCGCTTTCACAAATCCTGACTGGGGCGTAGCCTTCAGAATGGCAATAAACAGTCACTGTCCTCTTTTCTCGCATTATCCAACACAAGAAGCAGGAGGCTCAGGATGAGCAAAAGAAAAACTCATTTTTATGTCTGGCAACAGTAATGTCCTGAGCAGGTGGGGTACGGGGGGGGGGGGGGGGGGGGGCGGGGCGGCTGAGGGCGAATCACAACTTTGGCAAAAAAAAAAAAAGGTTAACGCGGATGAAAAAGCAATTAACCCTCAAAGTAAAGGCCAAAGGGTATAGGAGAATACAGGGAGGGCCCCTCATGTCCGGTGTATGCCCAGGTGAATCCTAAAAAGCCAGTTTGGCAGGGGGAGGTGGGGGGTGTGCTGTGCCCACAATTCACTACCAGCGTCTTATCCGTACAGGGGGACAAAAATGGATGAAAACTCCAAAAACTGGACAAAAAGGCACAAATGTAATAATGAATTGGGGCCTAAGAGACCCACGCTCAGATCTGGGGCCGATTATACTCTGCATACCTGGTTCACTTTCACAGCTGAATTCTGTTACAATGTACCAGGCATTTTACAATAAACTAACACATGATTACCTGGAATATAACAAGGCTTCTATTGATATAACAGAGAGCTGCAGCGCTGGTTATGCAGTCATTACGCTTAGTTTACATAGGAGAATGTTATCGCTGCTCGGTAGAGTTGAGCGGACTGGCAATAATCCAGGTCCAGCGGATCCGCGGCGGGCTGAAAAAGAAGTCCGGATCCGATCCGGAAGAGAGAGAGAGAGCGCGAGCGAGAGAGAGAGCGCGAGCGAGAGAGAGCGCGCGAGCGAGAGAGAGCGCGCGAGCGAGAGAGAGCGCGCGAGCGAGAGAGAGAGCGCGAGCGAGAGAGAGAGCGCGAGCGAGAGAGAGAGCGCGAGCGAGAGAGAGAGCGCGAGCGAGAGAGAGAGCGCGAGCGAGAGAGCGCGAGCGAGAGAGCGCGAGCGAGAGAGAGCGCGCGAGCGAGAGAGAGCGCGCGAGCGAGAGAGAGAGAGCGCGAGCGAGAGAGCGCGAGCGAGCGAGAGCGCGAGCGAGAGAGCGCGCGAGAGAGAGCGCGAGAGAGAGCGCGAAAGAGAGCGCGAGAGAGAGCGCGAGAGAGAGCGCGAGAGAGAGCGCGAGAGAGAGCGCGAGAGAGAGCGCGAGAGAGAGCGCGAGAGAGAGAGCGCGAGAGAGAGAGAGCGCGGAGAGAGAGCGCGGAGAGAGAGCGCGCGAGAGAGAGTGCGGAGAGAGAGCGCGCGAGAGAGAGTGCGCGAGAGAGCGCGCGAGAGAGAGAGAGCGCGCGAGAGCAAGAAAGAGAGAGAGAGAGCGCGAGAAAGCGCGAGCGAGAGAGAGCGAGAGAGAGCGAGAGAGAAAAAAAAACGGATCCAGATCGTGCACCCGGAATCCCACGTCCGGGCCGGACTCTGATCTGACGCTCAAACCGCACGGATCCGGATTTTGCCGATCCGGGTCCGCTCAACACTACTGCTCGGCAATCATTTATTGGTGACTGCTTCATGTAGGCAAAAATGTCACTTGTCAAAAATCTGTTTTTTATTACCTGATGTAAATGCCGCCGTTCTCCTGAATCCGGCGCTGTGTTTCTCTTCTTCCTACGCCTCTCCATTCCCGAGATATGGCCCTTTATTCCCTGTATATAAATCTGGTCTTCTTAGACAAGTGGGTGTGGTCCTCAGCTCTTCTATTGAGGACCACGCCCACTTGGCAACAAGACTAGATTTATATACAGGGAAGAGGAGGTCATATCTCGGGAACGGAGAGGCGTAGGAAGAAGAGAAAAACAGCGCCAGATTCAAAAGAACATCGGCATTTACACCGGGTAAAAGTAAGTACATATTTATGGCAAGTGACAGGTCCTGCTAATGTCACTTGTCAAAATGATGTAATTTGTTTACCTGGTGTGAAAGCCGCTGTTTTTCTGAATCTGACGCAGTTTTCCTTTTCTTCCAACGCCTCTCCGTTCCTGAGATATGGCCCCTTCTTCCTTGTATATAAATCTAGTCTTGTTAGACAAATAGGCGTAGTCTCATCTCTTCTACTGAGGACCACGCCCACTTGGTGAACAAGGCTAGATTTATATACAGGGAAGAAGAGGCCATATCTCAGGAACGCAGAGGCGCAGGAAAAAAAGGAAAACATCGCCGGATTCAGGAGAACAGCGGCATTTACACAAAGTTAAAAAAAATACAGATTTAAAGCAAGTGACATGTCCATTTAATGGCTGCCAATACATTTTTATAGGGATCATTAAGAGACCTTATTATACAGAGCAGTTTTACAACACTACATAGATATCCGGGGCGGCCCAACTATTTAAAGGGAATTGGTCATTAAGATCATCTCCCCAAAAATACATATGGGAATTCAAGTCTTCTAAATGTAAATACATTGACCTCTTTATTTCTTTTAACTGCTGCTGCAGTGCCGAGTAATTAGCAATTTCAGTCATATACAAATGAGATGTTAAGTGCACTAGGCGTGACAGAGCACTTAAAAAGTGACTGCCCTCTGGAATTGTTTCCTTACCCAGCACCAGGCTTTTAGGCTTGATTGATAACTGCGACATCCAGTGCAAGGGAAGGAAACCATAGAACGATCAGTCAAGGGAAAAGAGGTTGGTGCTGTGCAGGGAAACAACCTCCGGAGGCGGAGACTTGGGAAGTGCTCTCCTACGCCCAAAGCACTTAACCCCTCATTTGCATATTAATGACAATGCAGCTACAGATAGCAGATACATAGAGGTCGCTGGAGTCCCGTAGGGCCATGTATGCAGTATGGGATGGTGAATCTTACTGATATTCCATATAAAAGGCATCAAAGCTCTTGTATAGCATTAAGGGCGCTGTCATAACAGACGGAGCAATGCAGAATCCCCCGCTACTGCAGACTGCACTGCATAGCGGAAAACACCCAAAATATGCAAATGAGAGAAGACCGAATCTACACAATACAGCCCAAAATATGACGGAGCGTTAAAAATATAAAAAATCTGTACGAGTAAGAGATATCAGTTCTCCTATTCAACATATTAAAAGAGGAAGAGGCGTCGAAGCTGCGGCTGGTGCACACCGTGGTAGACATCAGCGTGGCAATAGCTGCTCTCAAAAGTCACCAGAAAAAGTCGCCGTGTGAACACAGCCCAATGAGCAAGAAGCAACCATGAAAAAGACTGCCATAATATGCACACACGGCCTAAACACACACACATCCATAGGCCACGATACGAGCGCACAGGGCATTATACTCATATGAAGGCCACAAAACAGGCGCACGCGGTGTATATACACATAAATAGGCCATGATACCTGCACACGGCCTAAACACACACATACATAAGCCACGATACACGCGCACAGGTCATATATACACATATATAGGTCACAATACACGGCTTGTATACATATACATAGGCCATAATACGTGCACACAAAGCCTGAATGCACATACATAGGCTACGATATGCACTCATATGGCCTAAACACACATAGGTCACGATACGCACACATGGTCTATACACACATACATAGACCACAAAAAAAGCACACAGCCTATACACACAAATAGGCAACGATACAAGCGCACGGCCTATACACACATACACAGGCCACGATACAAGCGCACGGCCTATACACACATGCATAGGCCACGATACGAGCGCACGGCCTATACACACATGCATAGGCCACGATACGAGCGCACGGCCTATACACACAAATAGGCCACGATACGAGCGCACGGCCTATACACACATACATAGGCCACGATACAAGCGCACGGCCTATACACATACATAGGCCACGATACGAGCACACGGCCTATACACATACATAGGCCACGATACGAGCACACGGCCTATACACACATACATAGGCCACGATACGAGCACACGGCCTATACACACATACATAGACCACAAAAAAAGCACACAGCCTATACACACAAATAGGCCACGATACAAGCGCACGGCCTATACACACATACACAGGCCACGATACGAGCGCACGGCCTATACACACATACATAGGCCACGATACAAGCGCACGGCCTATACACACATACATAGGCCACGATACGAGCGCACGACCTATACACACATACACAGACCACGATACAAGCGCACGGCCTATACACACACATACACAGGCCACGATACAAGTGCACGGCCTATACACACATACACAGACCACGATACAAGCGCACGGCCTATACACACATACACAGGCCACGATACAAGCGCACGGCCTATACACATACATAGGCCACGATACGAGCACACGGCCTATACACATACATAGGCCACGATACGAGCACACGGCCTATACACACATACACAGGCCACGATACAAGCGCACGGCCTATACACACATACATAGGCCACGATACGAGCACACGGCCTATACACACATGCATAGGACACGATACGAGCGCACGGCCTATACACACACACATAGGGCACGATACGAGCGCACGACCTATACACACATACATAGGCCACAATACACGAGTATGGCCTATACACACACACACATAGGCCATGATATGCACGCACAGTCTATATATACACACATACATAGGCCACGATACGAGCACACGGCCTATACATACATACATAGGCCACGATACGAGCGCACGGCCTATACACATATACATAGGCCATGGTACGCACACATAGCCTATGCACACATACATCGGTCACAATAC
The DNA here is from genome assembly GCF_048569485.1 of Anomaloglossus baeobatrachus. Lineage (NCBI taxonomy): Eukaryota > Metazoa > Chordata > Amphibia > Anura > Aromobatidae > Anomaloglossus > Anomaloglossus baeobatrachus. The sequence continues at coordinate 282,520,199 of NC_134359.1, read as the reverse complement.
ACGAGTATGGCCTATACACACATACATAGGCCACGATACGAGCGCACGGCCATTACACACATACATAGGCCACGATACGAGCGCACGGCCATTACACACATACATAGGCCACGATACGAGCGCACGGCCTATACACATATACATCGGTCACAATACACGAGTATGGCCTACACACACACACACACACACACACACACACACACACACACAGGCCATGATACGCACGAACAGTCTATATATACACACATATATATGCAACGATATACGCCCACGGCCTACACACACATACTGTACCTAGGCCATGATACGCGCACACTGCCTTTATACACATACATAGGTCACAATACGCGTATACACATCCTATATACATATACCTAGGCCACGATACGCGCGCGAACACAGCCTATATACACAGACAGGCCACGATACGCGCGCACACGGTCTATATATCCATACATAGGCCACGATACGTGTGCATACGGTCTATATACCCATACACAGGCCAGATGCGAGCGCACGGTCTATATATACATATAGGCCATGATACACGCACACTGCCTATACACACAAACACAGGCCACGATACGTGTGCACACGACCTACAATAAGCCCCTTCGTCTCCTTTTTACAGTTTATACTTTTTTGTTTCCTGCTTGAGACTTATTTTGTGTGATTTTTTTCACACTTGGGTTTTCTTAGCTGATAAGAGAGCGCTTTTCTCACATCCCTATTATTTCCGAACAGTCTGGGAAAGTTTGTTGAACTTTGAAGAAGTTCTGAAATAGGACGCTCTGTTTAAAGGGGAACTCCATTTTTAGCACGCAAACTCCGATCAGATTTTGGGCCACGGTGGACGGTTCTCCTAACTTAAATCTTTGCCTGGATGGTTGAGGAGATCATTGTGATCCACCCATGGTCAGCAGGTACTCTGGTACCGTACACACGTCTCTGTAGCTGTTTTTATTGTAAAGTCAATGGCACCGCTCACTGTAAATCCGGTAGTAAGTGGAACCGGAGAATCCCTTTAAATAGAGAGTGTAATGCTCCATATCACCTGTAGAGGCGTTGCAAGGCTATTGAACACTTGCTGCTGCTGATCGCTGGGGGAGGGGCCATACAGTAGTACAGGTCTATGATTTTTCTCTCTTTCTCACTGGGCCGCTACCATCTCCATAGACTTTAATAGGCAGCTATAACCTGATCCCCTCAGTGACCCCCCCCCCCCCCCCCCCGTTCCTCTTGTTTCTACCAAGACACCTTCCGTGACTATTGCGTTTCGGACGCAGAAGGAGAAGTGATTTATCTCATAAGATTTTACAAACTTCCTTACGCTAGCTCGTGTTTTTGATTGCCGCTTGTGAAACCGTTCCTGACCATATAATTTACATTTAGCTGCTCTCCATAGACTTTAATAGACAGCTGAAAACCTGATTGCTCGATGACCTCTCAAGTCATCTTGTTTCTACAAAGACACTTTTTTAACTTTTTTTCCCTTGATGGTTGAGTTTAAAAGACAGAAGTGGCTCATAAGTGGAGACAATCAGATTTATCTAATAAGATATCGGCACTGTGCAGACCACCACTACTGTCCTAACTTGCACCGTGCAGACTACCACTGCTATCCTAACTTGCACTGTGCAGACCACCACTGCTGTCCTAACTTGCACTGTGCAGACCACCACTGCTGTCCTAACTTGCACTGTGCAGACCACCACTGCTGTCCTAACTTGCACTGTGCAGACCACCACTGCTGTCCTAACTTGCACTGTGCAGACCACCACTGCTGTCCTAACTTGCACTGTGCAGACCACCACTGCTGTCCTAACTTGCACTGTGCAGACCACCACTACTGTCCTAACTTGCACTGTGCAGACCACCACTGCTGTCCTAACTTACACTGTGCCAACCATCACTACTGTCCTAACTTGCACTGTGCAGACCACCACTGCTGTCCTAACTTGCACTGTGCAGACCACCACTGCTGTCCTAACTTGCACTGTGCAGACCACCACTGCTGTCAACCAGGATTAATAGGTAACGGCGCACTCCAGCATTAAAAAAAACGCTTACAAGCTCAATAGAAAACATCTTGTAAACACTCTGCAGCATCGGTGGTCGGTCTCCAAGGCAACGAAGTATAAACAAAAGTGTTAATATTTTAAGAACGGCTGAAAATTTTAATACGCAATCAATTGCAAAATTTCTTGTATTAACCAACACTGTCCGAAAATACCTGGTTCGTGAAGACGGATTTAACCCTTCATGTTAGGCCTTGACAAGGAAGCTTATGACCTCACATGTTATTTCCTCTGGGCGCATGGAAATGTCCCGCAGGCGGTGAGTAAACCCACCCAGCGTGGCAGAGGTTAACAGGACAGAAGTTGTAATGTTTTTGTTTGGAGGAACCGGTGTTAGGAGGCACGCCCGGCCCGCGTACGTAATGTGCTGCGATTCGGGCTGCGAGCCATCATTCCTATGATCGGGGCCTGGAGGGACCTGCTATATATAGCCGCTGGTTTCTACCCGGGCCGGCAATGAGGAGTCATTATTTCTCGGGCCGCGCTCTGTTGTAAGATCCCTGCCGCTCTGTCAATACTTGCACACATCAGACAGAAAGGAAAAGCACCGGGTGCTCGTGCCAAGAGAGGTGGGAACCCAAACACTGCCCGTCACTCCTTCCAGGTCACCGAGCAACTAAAGAAACCGTCACCAGGAAACATACAGAATCCCCATTACATCAGACGGCAAACATCCCAGCACCGCGGCCTCGCCTCACCGGAGGCACCAAACAGAGGAAAAAAACGAGATATTCCAAGAACAGCGCCACACCTGTCTACAGGCCGGGGGCGGTATTGCATCTCAGTGCTATTCACTGCAATGGAGCAGCGCTGCAATACCAGACACAACCTAGAAACAAGGAGTGGCGCCAGTTCTGCAAGAAAGCACACGTTTATTTTTTTATTCAGGACAAGCCCTTTAACATCCTTTCACTGTTGTCTTTTATGACCAATGAGGTGTGAACCCCCCCCCCCCCCCCCAAAAAAAAAAACGGTACAGGAAGGGCACAGATTAATCATTGACTCCCCTGGTGCCCTGAATAGGAGGCAGCAACCCAACCATAGACCAAGTGTACACAGTGACTGCACCAGCAGAATATTGAGTGCAGCTCTGGAGTATAATACTGGATGTAACTCAGGACAAGTAATGTAATGTATGTACACCGTGACTGCATCAGCAGAATAGTGAGTGCAGCTCTGGAGTATAATACAGGATGTAACTCAGGATCAGTAATGTAATGTATGTACACCGTGACTGCATCAGCAGAATAGTGAGTGCAGCTCTGGAGTATAATACTGGATGTAACTCAGGACAAGTAATGTAATGTATGTACACAGTGACTTCACCAGCAGAATAGTGAGTGCAGCTCTGGAGTATAATACAGGATGTAACTCAGGATCAGTAATGTAATGTATGTACACCGTGACTGCATCAGCAGAATAGTGAGTGCAGCTCTGGAGTATAATACTGGATGTAACTCAGGACAAGTAATGTAATGTATGTACACCGTGACTGCATCAGCAGAATAGTGAGTGCAGCTCTGGAGTATAATACAGGAGGTAACTCAGGATCAGTAATGTAATATATGTACACAATGACTCCACCAGCAGAATAGCGAGTGCAGCTCTGGAGTATAATACAGGAGGTAACTCAGGATCAGTAATGTAATGTATGTACACAGTGACTGCACCAGCAGAATAATGAGTGCAGCTCTGGAGTAGTTATTTACAAGATGCTGTATAATATGAGCAGAATGTGTTTCCAGAAAACAAGTAGGAGACAGGAGGGACACATCACAGAAGAGGGTGACAACCACTCTGCTCCCATAGGGGCTGTTACCAGGGTTTCCCTTATTCCTGAAGGGCAGTGCTGCTTAGTTTTGCATTGACGCTTGTTCTGTAGTAATCGGGGGACAGTGCACGTGTACCGATAAGGTCGGGTATAAAGGGGACAAGCTGCACCTTTCTCTTACCCCCGGAATGATATCTGCGGGGAATCACACAATGGCCTATATCACCACCATGACTGTAGCGCAGTTGGATATGAGGAATCCTCCACTTCACCCAATGGCCCCCAGAATCCCAGGTGTTGTATTAATGTCCATCTCAGGCTAGTGGGGAATGTTTCAATCACTGTAACATACATTTGCCGCCAAACCCAAAAACCCCCATCATTTCATCTATGTAACGACCACTTGTCTCCTGTCCGCACTCCTCGCAGTCGAATGCTCCGCAGACCCGCGCCCCGTGCCACCGGACGCTGGAGGAAAATGAGCTTAATAGCTACAAAATCGATTTATCTTCCCAACGGCGAGCGCGAGACGGACAGATATGGAGCTTTTATTGAACGCTTGGGCGACCACAGGGAATATTCATTATATCCATCATGTCTGGGATATTGGAATTACTGGAAGAATTAAAGGGGAACTGACACCATTATGGAGAGCACAGGCCTCTATATGTGTTCTAAATAGACAACCCCTTTAAAAATGGTAGGTTGAATTGTCAGGACATGATTTTTTTCCTGCTTTTTGATATATAGTCTTTAAATGGAAGACAAACATAGGCGCAAGAGCATTCGCAACGCGGCTCCGGTGCGGGGTCAGATATGGCTGATAACAGATAACGATAGAACACAGAAGAGGTAGGAAAGAGATAATTTGAGTTTACCGTCTCTTTAAATGTCAGGTGTGAGTCCGACCACCATACAAAAACGACAAATGACTCAGAGCCTCGGTGAAGTAAACCATGTAGGAGCCATTAGCTCGTATCCAAATCCCTTAATGACGACTCTGTGGTTTGTCCGTCAGAAAGTAAATCTACGATAGAGGACGGAGCCCGGGATGTGCCTGGATGAAGGACGGCCGAGACGTCACAAATAAAAGATTCTCTGCACCGAGACATCGATCTGGAAGCAACGAGCAAAGGAGTAAAGAGAAGACGCGGGGCTGAGAGGAGAGGAGAGCGCACGCGGGGCTGAGAGGAGAGGAGAGCGCACGCGGGGGCTGAGAGGAGAGGAGAGCGCACGCGGGGCTGAAAGGAGAGCGCACGCGGGGCTGAGAGGAGAGGAGAGCGCACGCGGGGGGCTGAGAGGAGATGAGAGCGCACGCGGGGGCTGAGAAAAGAGCGCACGCGGGGGCTGAGAAAAGAGCGCACGCGAGGGCTGAGAAAAGAGCGCACGCGGGGGCTGAGAAAAGAGCGCACGCGGGGGCTGAGAAAAGAGCGCACGCGGGGGGCTGAGAAAAGAGCGCACGCGGGGGCTGAGAAAAGAGCGCACGCGGGGGCTGAGAAAAGAGCGCACGCGGGGGCTGAGAAAAGAGCGCACGCGGGGGCTGAGAAAAGAGCGCACGCGGGGGCTGAGAAAAGAGCGCACGCGGGGGGCTGAGAAAAGAGCGCACGCGGGGGCTGAGAAAAGAGCGCACGCGGGGGCTGAGAAAAGAGCGCACGCGGGGGCTGAGAGGAGAGCGCACACGGGGGCTGAGAGGAGAGGAGAGCGCACACGGGGCTGAGAGGAGAGGAGAGCGCACGCGGGGCTGAGAGGAGAGGAGAGCGCACGCGGGGCTAAGAGGAGAGCGCACGCGGGGCTGAGAGGAGAGCGCACGCGGGGCTGAGAGGAGAGCGCACGCGGGGCGGAGAGGAGAGCGCACGCGGGGCGGAGAGGAGAGCGCACGCGGGGCGGAGAGGAGAGCGCACGCGGGGCTGAGAGGAGAGCGCACGCGGGGCTGAGAGGAGAGCGCACGCGGGGCTGAGAGGAGAGGAGAGCGCACGCGGGGCTGAGAGGAGAGGAGAGCGCACGCGGGGGCTGAGAGGAGAGGAGAGCGCACGCGGGGCTGAAAGGAGAGCGCACGCGGGGCTGAGAGGAGAGGAGAGCGCACGCGGGGGCTGAGAGGAGAGGAGAGCGCACGCGGGGGCTGAGAGGAGAGGAGAGCGCACGCGGGGGCTGAGAAAAGAGCGCACGCGAGGGCTGAGAAAAGAGCGCACGCGGGGGCTGAGAAAAGAGCGCACGCGGGGGGCTGAGAAAAGAGCGCACGCGGGGGCTGAGAAAAGAGCGCACGCGGGGGCTGAGAAAAGAGCGCACGCGGGGGCTGAGAAAAGAGCGCACGCGGGGGCTGAGAAAAGAGCGCACGCGGGGGCTGAGAAAAGAGCGCACGCGGGGGCTGAGAAAAGAGCGCACGCGGGGGCTGAGAAAAGAGCGCACGCGGGGGCTGAGAGGAGAGCGCACACGGGGGCTGAGAGGAGAGCGCACGCGGGGCTGAGAGGAGAGCGCACGCGGGGCTGAGAGGAGAGGAGAGCGCACGCGGGGCTGAGAGGAGAGGAGAGCGCACGCGGGGCTGAGAGGAGAGGAGAGCGCACGCGGGGCTGAGAGGAGAGGAGAGCGCACGCGGGGCTGAGAGGAGAGCGCACGCGGGGCTGAGAGGAGAGCGCACGCGGGGCTGAGAGGAGAGCGCACGCGGGGCTGAGAGGAGAGCGCACGCGGGGCTGAGAGGAGAGCGCACGCGGGGCTGAGAGGAGAGCGCACGCGGGGCTGAGAGGAGAGCGCACGCGGGGCTGAGAGGAGAGCGCACGCGGGGCTGAGAGGAGAGCGCACGCGGGGCGGAGAGGAGAGCGCACGCGGGGCGGAGAGGAGAGCGCACGCGGGGCGGAGAGGAGAGCGCACGCGGGGCGGAGAGGAGAGGAGAGCGCACGCGGGGCTGAGAGGAGAGGAGAGCGCACGCGGGGCTGAGAGGAGAGGAGAGCGCACGCGGGGCTGAGAGGAGAGGAGAGCGCACGCGGGGCTGAGAGGAGAGGAGAGCGCACGCGGGGCTGAGAGGAGAGGAGAGCGCGCACGCGGGGCTGAGAGGAGAGGAGAGCGCGCACGCGGGGCTGAGAGGAGAGCGCGCACGCGGGGCTGAGAGGAGAGCGCGCACGCGGGGCTGAGAGGAGAGCGCGCACGCGGGGCTGAGAGGAGAGCGCGCACGCGGGGCTGAGAGGAGAGCGCGCACGCGGGGCTGAGAGGAGAGCGCGCACGCGGGGCTGAGAGGAGAGCGCGCACGCGGGGCTGAGAGGAGAGCGCGCACGCGGGGCTGAGAGGAGAGCGCACGCGGGGCTGAGAGGAGAGCGCACGCGGGGCTGAGAGGAGAGCGCACGCGGGGCTGAGAGGAGAGCGCACGCGGGGCTGAGAGGAGAGCGCACGCGGGGCTGAGAGGAGAGCGCACGCGGGGCTGAGAGGAGAGCGCACGCGGGGCTGAGAGGAGAGCGCACGCGGGGCTGAGAGGAGAGCGCACGCGGGGCTGAGAGGAGAGCGCACGCGGGGCTGAGAGGAGAGCGCACGCGGGGCTGAGAGGAGAGCGCACGCGGGGCTGAGAGGAGAGCGCACGCGGGGCTGAGAGGAGAGCGCAGGTCAGCGACTTATGAACTATTTCCATTATTCTGCTATACGAATCTGCGTGTTCTATGAAAGTGCGCGAAGCCGGATGATCGGTGACGGTGAGCCAGAGAACACGCAGAACGCTCGTCCACCAATGAGCCAGAAAACAAAGAACACTCGCTCGTCCGCAGGTGAGCCAGAGAACATGCAGAATGCTCGCTTGTCCACCGATGAGCCAGAGGACACGCAGAGCGCTCGCTCGTCCACTGATGAGCCAGAGGACATGCAGAACGCTCGCTCGTCCACCAATGAGCCAGAGGACACACAGAACGCTCGCTCGTCCACCAATGAGCCAGAGGACATGCAGAACGCTCGCTCGTCCACCAATGAGCCAGAGAACACGCAGAACGCTCGCTCGTCCACCAATGAGCCAGAGAACACGCAGAACGCTCGCTCGTCCACCAATGAGCCAGAGGACATGCAGAACGCTCGCTCGTCCACCAATGAGCCAGAGGACATGCAGAACGCTCGCTCGTCCAACAATGAGCCAGAGGACACGCAGAACGCTCGCTCGTCCACCAATGAGCCAGAGAACACGCAGAACGCTCGCTCGTCCACCAATGAGCCAGAGAACACGCAGAACGCTCGCTCGTCCACCAATGAGCCAGAGAACACGCAGAACGCTCGCTCGTCCACCAATGAGCCAGAGGACATGCAGAACGCTCCCTCGTCCACCAATGAGCCAGAGGACATGCAGAACGCTCCCTCGTCCACCAATGAGCCAGAGGACATGCAGAACGCTCCCTCGTCCACCAATGAGCCAGAGGACATGCAGAACGCTCGCTCGTCCACCAATGAGCCAGAGGACATGCAGAACGCTCGCTCGTCCACCAATGAGCCAGAGGACATGCAGAACGCTCGCTCGTCCACCAATGAGCCAGAGAACATGCAGAACGCTCGCTCATCCACCAATGAGCCAGAGGACATGCAGAACGCTCGCTCGTCCACCAATGAGCCAGAGGACATGCAGAACGCTCACTCGTCCGCAGGTGAGCCAGAGAACATGCAGAACGCTCGCTCATCCACCGATGAGCCAGAGGACATGCAGAACGCTCGCTGGTCCAAAGGTGAGCCAGAGAACATGCAGAACACTCGCTCCTCCACCAATGAGCCAGAGGACATGCAGAACGCTCGCTCGTCCAAAGGTGAGCCAGAGAACACGCAGAATGCTCGCTCATCCTCCAATGAGCCAGAGAACAAGCACAACGCTCGCTCTTCCACAGATGAGCCAGAGAACATGCAGAACACTCGCTCGTCCACCGATGCAGAACGCTCGCTTGATTATAGCAGGAGCATGCCGTGCCGACCACGCACAGACATGGCGAGTTTTAGAAGAGGAGATGGCACCGGCCTCACTCGTCTTCCCACGTGGAAAGGAGCTGAGCTGGACTTCCCCTTTAAGAGAAGTGATTTTTAATACTTCACTGAAGCAGTACGTTGGGTTATGGTACAACAGCATGGAAGGAAACCAGGACAGACGGCATCCGTCCTTCCATGCCTGTCAATGCATTTAAAAGGGACGTAGTCACCAGGACCCCCCAGCCATCTTCCCAAACTACCAGAATGTGCGATTCCAGGAACCTTTCAACTCCCTTCCACCACCGGACAGTAAGCCAGACTCTCCGCCGTACCCTCCTCCTGGACTACTACGCACCGGCAGCAGGACTCCTAGATGCCTCATTAGCATGCAGAGCACCTACCATTTGTAAGCTTACTGCGGGGGGAGTGATTTCTAGGAATTACATCCCCGAAGCCCGCCATCCTCCAGGTACCCCCACATTATGGCCGTGCAGGGCGGCTTTTCATGGTGACATTTTCTTTAAATCAGTTTCTTCAAGTGCAAAAAATGAAAAAATAAAAATGCTGAAAATGACTCACGTGTGAGAAACGAGAAAACGTCTGGTAAAGCCGAGCAAACATAGCACGGAGCCAGTCCTGACGTGCCCAAGGACACCGGGTGATTGCCGACAATTATCAGTATGCAAAACAGCCGCTTGCATCAAGTGAACGGAGATTGTCAGTAAAGTCACGACGCACAGTAAGGAAACACAATCGCACTGGAGACGTTACGGGACAGCGACGGAGACAACACAGGGAGGTCACTGCCAAAATAATGTGGGGGAATTTACTATTGTGTCTCTGCCACAAACGTGTTGCAAAAAAGTATGCACAGATTTTATTTTCTGGAGATTGTGGTCGTCTGTTAATTTTGCCCTCCTTACTGCAGAGCACTTCTGTTTAAGCACCAGCAGAATAGTGAGTGCAGCTCTGGAGTATAATACATTACTGATCCTGTGTTAGATCATGTATTATACTCCAGAGCTGCACTCACTATTCTGCTGGTGCACTCACTGTACAAACTGTACATTACTGATGCTGTGTTATATCATGTATGTACAGTGACTGCCCCAGCATAATAGTGAGTGCAGCTCTGGAGTATAATACATTACTGATCCTGTGTTAGATCATGTATTATACTCCAGAGCTGCACTCACTATTCTGCTGGTGCACTCACTGTACAAACTGTACATTACTGATGCTGTGTTATATCATGTATGTACAGTGACTGCCCCAGCAGAATAGTGAGTGCAGCTCTGGAGTATAATACATTACTGATCCTGTGTTAGATCATGTATTATACCCCAGAGCTGCACTCACTATTCTGCTGGTGCACTCACTGTACATACATTACTTATCTTGTGTTATATCCTGTATTATACTCCAGAGCTGCACTCACTATTCTGCTGGTGCACTCACTGTACAAACTGTACATTACTAATGCTGTGTTATATCACGTATGTACAGTGACTTCCCCAGCATAATAGTGAGTGCAGCTCTGGAGTATAATACATTACAGATCCTGTGTTATATCATGTATTATACTCCAGAGCTGCACTCACTATTCTGCTGGTGTACTCACTGTACAAACTGTACATTACATTACTGATGCTGTGTTATATCATGTATGTACAGTGACTTCCCCAGCAGAATAGTGAGTGCAGCTTTGGAGTATAATACATTACTGATCCTGTGTTATATCATGTATTATACCCCAGAGCTGCACTCACTATTCTGCTGGTGCACTCACTGTACATACATTACTTATCCTTTGTTATATCATGCATTATACTCCAGAGCTGCACTCACTATTCTGCTGGGGCAGTCACTGTACATACTGTACATTACATTACTGATGCTGTGTTATATCATGTATGTAGTGTGACTGCCCCAGCAGAATAGTGAGTGCAGCTCTGGAGTATAATACAGGAGGTAACCCAGGATCAGTAATGCACGTAGACTGACTGCACCAGCAGAATAGTGAGTGCAGCTCTGGAATATAATACAGGAGGTAACTCAGGATAAGTAATGTAATGTATGTACACAGTAACTGCACCAGCAGAATAGGGAGTGCAGCTCTGGATTATAAGTTATGTAATAAATACACTCACTCCACTTCTATAGATTATATTGCTCCTTAGTGAAATGAGGTTCAAAGGTGAACAAGGGCCTCGCCTTCCCCTTGTCTGGCAGTATATATGTATATTCCCTGCCCTCCCGCACTGCAGCCTGTGCAGGATTGTGTATTGAGCTTCTGCATTACCACACAGTGATAGTACAGCGCAGTGTATTAGGTTATTTCATTGACAGCCATGAATTATTAATAAGGTAGATGATGTCTCTGGCATTCAATAATAATCGCTCCTGTCCTGTCCGGGCGTCTTGGTGTTTATCTGCTCGGCTGCTGTTTGGACAGTCCGTGCGGGAATATCCGGCTTCCCTTTTTAATAATTCCTTCTGTCTAGATCAGGAAATGGCTGCAGCTGATAAGTGCAAAGTTATAAACTGGAAAATGGGTCAAAACAGGCTCCTCTGTGCACAATCTGACAGCTCTCAATTACAAAGAGTACATGGAAATATGGCTCACTGCGCAAAAACATTTATTCTGTACTAAAGTTACACCCTGTATTCTACTCCACAGCTGCACTCACTATTCTGCTGGTGCAGTCACTGTGTACATACATTACATTACTGATCCTGTACTGATCCCGAGTTACAGCCTATATTATACTCCAGAGCTGCACTCACTATTCTGCTGGTGCAGTCACTGTGTACATACATTACATATACTGTACTGATCCTGAGTTATATCCTGTATTATGCTCCAGAGCTGCACTCACTATTCTGCTGGTGCAGTCACTGTGTACATACATTACATATACTGTACTGATCCCGAGTTATATCCTGTATTATGCTCCAGAGCTGCACTCACTATTCTGCTGGTGCAGTCACTGTGTACATACATTACTGATCCTGAGCTACATCCTGTATTATCCTCCAGAGCTGCACTCACTATTCTGCTGGTGCAATCACTGTGTACATACATTACTGATCCTGCATAGATCATTATTAGTCTCCGGGATACCTCCCCTCCTGAGCGCGGCACCATAGGGCTGTAAAGTGAGGCAGGACTAATCACAGTCATTGTGCATCTTTACTGGAACCCTAATGATAATTACAGGAATATTCCGTCTGTAATTGCTGTTATTTTATGAGCGCTGCTCTGAAGTCAACACTGTAAAATTTATGAGCCAATTACACAACTTCGGACTTCTAGACATTAACAGAAAAAGTCACCAAAAACACTGTCCCCAGTGACATCCATGGAGGCTCCGCGGCCTCCTGGTTTGGCTCAGCCCCAGGTCTGGCTCCTTTCATCTCCCAAATTTCAATATTTTAAGGCCCAGGGCTCATGAATGACAATAAAGGGTCTCATACAACCTGTGCCGATGGGGAAGAGGCTGACACCCCGGACCTGGGGGGGTCTAGTAATGATTTGGTGGCCTAAGGATTGATTGCAAACACTTATTTCCAGGTGGCACAAAGAGAAACTGCCGGATGCACCGAGCTGTGACCGGCCGCGCACAATCTGGCGGCATTTTTCATTATTTTCTAAATATAAAACAGCTGAAAATGAAGAACGAGGAAACGAAAAAAAGAAGATCCGATTGTGTAAACTTCCCTTTTGGTTTCCTTATAGCCCCTATGACAGAGCCAGCAGAGACCTCGCTGTGAATGACAGAAGTAATTCTGCCCCGGGGAGGAGAAGGGATGTAATACTCCAGTAACTGGCGACTTATTACTGACGGATCCTCAATTATTATATACAGCAATGAAGAGATGCCGGAGTAATCAGTGCAGAGTCCTATACATCCCGGGCTGGGGAGGGGGGTCACGTTTAGCTTTATTTCCCCCCAATCTTACCAGGTTAAAGAGGTATTCCGGAAAGAAGTGATCGTCCACGTATTTTAGATGTCAGCCCACTACCACGCTTCATGGGGCGGCTGGAGAGAGTGCCACGGTCTGTCCAATGATTGGGGGGGGATTTCTGTGTTCGGAGCCACGGTCTGTCCAATGACTGGGGGGGGGGGGGGATTTCTGTGTTCGGAGCCACGGTCTGTCCAATGGCTGGGGGGGGGGGGATTTCTGTGTTCGGAGCCACGGTCTGTCCAATGACTGGGGGGGGGGGGGATTTCTGTGTTCGGAGCCACGGTCTGTCCAATGACTGGGGGGGGGGATTTCTGTGTTCGGAGCCACGGTCTGTCCAACGACTGGGGGGGGGGGGATTTCTGTGTTCGGAGCCACGGTCTGTCCAATGACTGGGGGGGGGGATTTCTGTGTTCGGAGCCACGGTCTGTTCAACGACTGGGGGGGGGGGGGATTTCTGTGTTCGGAGCCACGGTCTGTTCAATGACTGGGGGGGGGGGATTTCTGTGTTCGGAGCCACGGTCTGTTCAACGACTGGGGGGGGGGGGATTTCTGTGTTCGGAGCCACGGTCTGTCCAATGACTGGGGGGAATTTCTGTGTTCGGAGCCACGGTCTGTCCAATGACTGGGGGGAATTTCTGTGTTCGAAGCCACGGTCTATCCAATGACTGGGAGGTTTTCTGTCTATCTGATGACGGGGGGGGGGGGGGGGGGGATTTCTGTGTTCGGAGCCACGGTCTGTCCAATGACTGGGGGGGGGGTGTTTCTGTGTTCGGAGCCACGGTCTGTCCAATGACTGGAGGGGGGGGGGGGGGGTTCTGTGTTCGGAGCCACGGTCTGTCCAATGACTGGGGGGGGGTGTTTGTGTTCGGAGCCACGGTCTGTCCAATGACTGGGGGGGGGGGGTCTGTGTTCGGAGCCACGGTCTGTCCAATGACTGGGAGGTTTTCTGTCTATCCGATGATGGGGCGGGGGGGAATTTCTGTGTTCGGAGCCACGGTCTGTCCAATGACTGGGGGGATTTCTGTGTTCGGAGCCACGGTCTGTCCAATGACTGGGGGTGGATTTCTGTGTTCGGAGCCACGGTCTGTCCAATGAATGGGGGGAGGGTGAAATTTCTGTGTTGGGAGCCACGGTCTGTCCAATGATTGGGGAGGATTTCTGGGTTCGGAGCCACGGTCTATCCAATGATTGGGGGGATTTCTGTGTTCGGAGCCACGGTCTGTCCAATGACTGGAGAGGGGGAGGGAAATCGCTGTGTTCGGAACCACGGTCTATCCAATGACTGGGAGGTTTTCTGTCTATCCGATGACGGGGGGGATTTCTGTGTTCGGAGCCGCGGTCTGTCCAATGATTGGGAGGATTTCTGTGTTCGGAGCCGCGGTCTGTCCAATGACTGGAGGGGGGGGGGGGGATCTCTGCGTACGGAGCCACAGTCTGTCCGATGATGGGGGGAGGATCTCTGTGTTCGCATACACAGTCTGTCTAATGAGTGGGGGGGGGGGGATATCTATGTTTGGAGCCCAACTGTTCTCCAAACCCAAATACCTCTTTTACAATATTGCATAAGTGCAAACCTGCGCCAAATATGGCCCTAAATTTTCAGTTTTTTTCTTAAAAGCGTAAGGTGGAAAGGGAAAAAAAAACAAAAACACCAATGTATGAATGTATAATATACATTTCCCCCGGGGTCCCGTCTGGGGCGGCCACTTTTGTGCCTTCACATGCCGGTGCGCTGAATATTTCCCCGGCAGCACACGTCTGCGTCACCTTAATATTTGTTAGTCGGCTGATATAGGACGGCCGAGCCCTCGCCCCTCGGCCAGTAACCCCCCCCCCCCCTTCCCCCTCCCAAGGTGCTGACATTCCTGCCGTGCCGCACAGTCCGACCGACGAGGCTAAAATCGCCGAGGTTTACTAGAAAAAGAAAAAAAAAAAAGTCCAAGACAGGAACATGGAAAATGCATTAAGCGCAGGAACGCCATAAAGCCTAATAAGGCAGCGCTGCGCCTCCGCTCTGGATTTCCAAAGGGAAAAGTGGGGTTTCCAAGGACACGTGAGCTGGATACCGCCATATGGTTCCCATTATAAGGCCGGGACTGTACATTTCACAGGAAAGGAGACCCGGCCGTATATCATTAATAGTGCAAAAGGGAAAAAGCGTAATGTAAGGACTGTATATAGAGCGGCAGGCCAGGAGGAAAACGTCTGGTCGGGGGCCGCTGTGTAGCTGGAGGGCGCAGGAATGCCACATCTGTAGTGAAGAAGAGCCGATAGCTTTCCGTGTGGATATCACAAACTTATCTAAAAGGCCACTATTTGCCCGACAGGAGCCGGGGTGGGCTTACAACTATTTTTTTTTTTTGGGGTGGGGTGGGGGGGTATAGAAAAGCATAGTAAACAGCACTATTCCACAGAGAAGAGCCATGTAAAAAAAAAAAAAATCCGAAACGCGTGGTATATTTTTTTTTTCTCGATGAGGATGTATACTCGAAACGTTATTACTGGACCCTTAACGGGGTTCTCCAGCGCCTTTTATTTTTGCATTGGGAGGCGAGGAGGATGTGTTGACGGCATGTGACGATCATCCCTGTACATTAATAAGGGGGTACGGAGGACGCTGCGTCGCGTGGTGCCTCGTAACATCACCATTGTGCACCATATGCGAATCGGACAGAAAGAGGATACTGGCAGGCACCGTATGGAAGGGACAGGAGCCGAAAAAACAAGGTGCAAGCCGAAAACCAACAGTAAAGATGTCATCCTGTACAAGGAGATGTCTGGCAGGTAGGGTCCCTTTAATTTAAAGCACCTTCTAGAGCTGGCTTTGTGTCTGGCTTTTGCTGACACGTGGACATTTGCTGACATTGGAGCCACACGTCCAGCAGCTGACGCGTTTCACACCGGCAGTCAGCGCCTCCATGTGAAACCAGCCAGAAGGGAGGGGATGGAGAATGGACGAAATACAGGCTCAGACCCTTATAAAATGTTCTCCCTTGTGTGGGGGGAAAGGTTGTTTGTGCACATATTTGTAAACAAAAATGAACAGAAATAATGTAATTTCCACAAAGACGGCTGCACTGGAGGGGAGCGGCCGGGGCACGGGCACAAGGTCGGCCATTTAAAACATCTTTACCCAGGATTTATTGCCATTTTTACTATCACAGTTCATTTTATAACCCTTAAAGACATGACGGGCGCACATGCTTTTCCTCTAATAAACTGGTGAATGACAGCAAGGGGCACTACAAGTCTCAGCATGTCCACCACCAATGCATCCAGAGCACCAAGCAACACATGGAAACGATTTTCATTAATGGGGACTCCGGCTGCTGGGAATCCTGGAGATCACCGGAGTCTGCCGAAAACGTTTCACATCGGCCTGCACCTCACTGGGGGGAAAAAAGGGAAATGTCCCACAATGCACTGCCAAGTCAAATGCCAAGCGGCATCAAAGGGGTCCTCAGAAAGCTCCGAGCAGTACCAAAGGGATCAATCTTTTAGAAAGAGCTAGGCACTGTCAAAGGGTTTGATGACCAAGAAATCTCTTTGCAATAAAGGCTTGCATCTCAAATCTATAGCAGTACCAAAGGGCTCAAACCTTATATAAAACTGTGCAGAACCACACGGGTTTACTATATGGCAGGGAAGAGGGGCGGCAGAGGCAGCGGGGCGCGAGAGGCAGCGGGGCGCGAGAGGCAGCGGGGCGCGAGAGGCAGCGGGGCGCGAGAGGCAGCGGGGCGCGAGAGGCAGCGGGGCGCGAGAGGCAGCGGGGCGCGAGAGGCAGCGGGGCGCGAGAGGCAGCGGGGCGCGAGAGGCAGCGGGGCGCGAGAGGCAGCGGGGCGCGAGAGGCAGCGGGGCGCGAGAGGCAGCGGGGCGCGAGAGGCAGCGGGGCGCGAGAGGCAGCGGGGCGCGAGAGGCAGCGGGGCGCGAGAGGCAGCGGGGCGCGAGAGGCAGCGGGGCGCGAGAGGCAGCGGGGCGCGAGAGGCAGCGGGGCGCGAGAGGCAGCGGGGCGCGAGAGGCAGCGGGGCGCGAGAGGCAGCGGGGCGCGAGAGTCAGCGGGGCGGAAGAGGCAGAGGGGCGGAAGAGGCAGAGGGGCGGAAGAGGCAGAGGGGCGGAAGAGGCAGAGGGGCGGAAGAGGCAGAGGGGCGGAAGAGGCAGAGGGGCGGAAGAGGCAGAGGGGCGGAAGAGGCAGAGGGGCGGAAGAGGCAGAGGGGCGGAAGAGGCAGAGGGGCGGAAGAGGCAGAGGGGCGGAAGAGGCAGAGGGGCGGAAGAGGCAGAGGGGCGGAAGAGGCAGAGGGGCGGAAGAGGCAGAGGGGCGGAAGAGGCAGAGGGGCGGAAGAGGCAGAGGGGCGGAAGAGGCAGAGGGGCGGAAGAGGCAGAGGGGCGGAAGAGGCAGAGGGGCGGAAGAGGCAGAGGGGCGGAAGAGGCAGAGGGGCGGAAGAGGCAGAGGGGCGGAAGAGGCAGAGGGGCGGAAGAGGCAGAGGGGCGGAAGAGGCAGAGGGGCGGAAGAGGCAGAGGGGCGGAAGAGGCAGAGGGGCGGAAGAGGCAGAGTTCCATACACAATGAATAGAGTGGAGGGGTGCATACACGCGGCCAAAGCTAAATTCCAAACTAGGCAATTCAGTGCCCCATTCTGGGGATCAGTAACCTACAAAATCAGCAATAACCCTTTAGGCACGAACTCCTCATCGTCTTGAAAACTAAATTCAAGGAGTAACTAATGCTCTTTAGCAGCCATTGTAAACATCCATGGGGCCATTGCTTTGTCACAGTCACCGGGGCTATATGTCCATGCGGGGCCCCTGCGCTCTCCTCCCCACACGGAACCAACACAAGGCCTGGTCTATGGAAAGTAAAATCCCTACATTGTTGCATAATCCCTAAGTAAAAAAAAAAAATGTGAAAAATGCAGATTCTTCTTCCTTGAGTGAAGCTTCTTTTCCTGTTTTTTGGGTCCCGAAGGCATTTTTCTCTCCCCACAGAAATGAAGTGACTGGTGATGGCGGAGAGCGGCCCTGAGAACGGATTATACCGCCTCATCTGCTTTATTGTGGGTCCAGGCACCGCTGCGCACCGCAGAGTGATGAGGTTTCCAGTCTGATTTATGTGCAGCGTTCGTGTTCGATGCCAGAAGTCACCACAGTCACAGGGACCCTGGGCCAAATAAAAAAAAAGTCTCAAATTTATTATTTTTACCACCATACCATTAAAGGGAGGGGGGGGGGGTTGGAAAACTTAACCACACCCCAAACAATATCAAATAGAAAATGGTGCTTTGCTCACCCTCCCTGGGTCCAGAGCTGAGTCTCCACCGCTGCTCCCAATGTGCGCACTGACAGCACTGCAGCATATCAGTGAGCTGAAATGCTACCTATAAGCTGAGCTCACTGATGTGATGTCATCGCTGCAGCCAATCGGTGAGCTTAACCTCTACTTATAAGCTGTGTGATGTCAGTGCTGCAGCCAATCGACAGCACTGCAGCAAGTGAGCTCAACCTCTAACTATAGGCTGAGCTCACTGATGTGATGTTAGCGCTGCAGCCAGTGAGCTGAGCCTATACCTATAAGCTGAGCTCACTGATGTGATGTCAGCGCTGCAGCCAATCAGTGAGCGGAGCCTATACCCATAAGCTGAGCTCACTAATGTGATGTCAGCGCTGCAGCCAATCAGTGAGCGGAGCCTATACCTATAAGCTGAGCTCACTGATGTGATGCCAGCGCTGCAGCCAATCAACAGCACTGCAGCCAGTGAGCTCAACCTCTAACTATAAGCTGAGTTCACTGATGTGATGTCATTGCTGCAGCCAATCAGTGAGCTGAACCTCTACCTATAAGCAGAGTTCACTGGTGTGATGTCAGCACTGCGGCCAATCTACAGCAATGCATCCAATCACAGTGGGAGCAACAGCGGAGATCCAGCGCTGGACCTGGAAAGGGCAAGCAAAGCATTTAAAAAAAAATGCATCCAGGTACAGAGGTTTTCTGAAAAGGAATAATATAGACAAGGAAGTGCAGTGAAAAAGCCCTAAGGAAAGAGGGGGGCTGCAGTCATGGCTGCTTCTGTGCAATTACTATTAGAATTGGATTTTGGACACTTTTTGCCACTAATTTGACAAAAAGGTGTGTCTTAAGCAAAGGGGTGTGGCTTAAAATGTAAAACATTGAGTCAAAGTTTTAGAGGTCCACAGTAAGGTAGCGGAGGTCTGTCCTAAAAGTCGCTGATCTGCACACCAGAGAAGGCAAGTTGGCAAAAAACTAAGAATATCCCCCCATTTTCCAACCCTAGAGAAGCCCCCCATATCTAGAGGCGTATAGCCTCCCTTTAAATAAGAACACCCAGAAGAATCAATGGTTACGGTTTTACTCTACAATTAAACATTCCCTTGAATTGTTTCCAAAAATGCCATTGTCTGGATTCAGACCCCCGACCCGCAGCCGAAAAACTGCGGTTTTGTTCATTAGGTATTGTAAGTTCCGCTGTTCACCCTCTCCGCCCCGTCACTGAACATGACGCGGCCCCCTCGGCCGAAAAAAATATTTCAGTCATGTTACTGAGCTGAAACAAACCAGCTGGAGAGAAAGAAAGAAAGAAAAAAAAAAAAAGGAATTTATGCAAAAATCCACACAGCAGCAGATCCAAGACAACTCCTAGAAGGGCAATCGCTTTGCTACAATTCCCCGTAATCATTATATTCTATGGAGGACTTATGACTGCACTTAGGTCTGCCAAGAAGTGTAACGGAGATTTCCTTCTTGTATCAGTCCATAAAGAACAGATCTGCAACAATGTATCAGCGCGGGTCAAATAGACTTGTTGCTTAATCCCATCAATGTTTAGTGACTGCCTTTTGCCTTCATCATTTCTTCTAGATACACTTACATAAAGACGAGGATTTTGCAGGATTATAGTCTGGTGAATGAGCAACTGATTATACCAAACTGGGGATAATGATCATTTTCATATGTAGGTTGTAACAGTCATTGACTGAAAGAGAAACAGCTGTGTAGGAGGCTTAAAACTGGGTGAGGAACCGACATTCTCTGATACAAAAGGTGAGGATGTGGAAGACTGTTTCATGTCACAGGTCACACACACTATGGTGAGCCTGAGCATGACAAGGAGACACAAGGTAGTTATAGTGCATCAGCCAGGAGTCTCCCAGGGAAGATTTCACAGCAGACGGGGGTTTAAAGCACCAAGAAACGGGTGACATTGAGAAACGTAGAGGCCAAGATATCAGTGCAGCAGATGAGCCACAGTATAGACACCTCTGATATTGGCAGATGCCCAGCAGTGCCATCAGCTCAGAACCAGCGAGACCACCTGCACCATCTACTGTCAGAGGGATCCAGACAGAAGGGGTCTTCATGGAAGATTGACGGCCAAAGCCTCAGACCTTCTACATGAAGCAAGACCAAGTGACTCAGCTATGCGAGAAAATACAGGAACTGGGGGGAGAAAAAAGGCTGCAGCTTCTCTGGACTGAGGGGTCACAATGTGGAATATTTGGCTGTAACCGAAGCAGTTTATTCCATAAAGAGGGTCTGCAGGAACAGTGAGGAAGGTGGAGGGTCCTGCAAGTGTGCGGCTGTATTTCTGAAAATAGAGTGCTGGATTTGGTCTGGATTAATGGTGTCCTCACTGCTGAGAAATCCAGGCAAATACTTATCCATCAGGGAGGCGTCTGGTCGGCTCCAAATTCATTCTGCAGCCGGACAATGACCCCAACATCCAGCCGAGGTCATTAAGAAGAAGAAGTCCTAGGGGTGGTGATCCGGCCGCACAGAGACCTGATCTCACATCATCCCGACTGTTTGGGATCAAGAAACAGAAGGATCCGCACAAGATCTGGGGTCGGGTCTCCAAGATGTTTGGAAAAACCTCCTGTCGAGATCCTTCATAGACTGTACAAGTGATGAGAAGAAATGATGAAGGTGACAGTCGAATACGCAGGATGGAAGTGAAGGGTGGCAACAATACTGAGGATGGAGGAGACGGGCGGTCACCAAATACTGAGGGTGGAGAGGACAGGCGGTCACTAATTATGGAGGATGGAGGAGACGGGCGGTCACCGAATACTGAGGATAGAGGAGACGGGCAGTCACCGAATACTGAGGATAGAGGAGACGGGCAGTCACCGAATACTGAGGATAGAGGAGACGGGCAGTCACCGAATACTGAGGATGGAGGTGACGGGAAGTCACTGAATACTGAGGATGGAGGAGACAGGCGGTCACCGAATACTGAGGATAGAGGAGACGGGAGGTCACCGAATACTGAGGATAGAGGAGACGGGCGGTCACCGAATACTGAGGATAGAGGAGACGGGCAGTCACTGAATACTGAGGATGGAGGTGACGGGCAGTCACTGAATACTGAGGATGGAGGTGACGGGAAGTCACCGAATACTGAGGATAGAGGAGACGGGCAGTCACCGAATACTATGGATAGAGGAGACGGGCAGTCACCGAATACTGAGGAGAGGAGACAGGCAGTCACCGAATACTGAGGATGGAGGAGACGGGCGGTCACCAAATACTAATGGGAATTACATTTCTCTTTTTATCAGTCACTTTGCATTTTGCTAATTGATAATCAACACATAGTTCTGAAAGCTTCTTATTTTGTATCATTTTTCCCACATTTGCGCAGTGCTGTACATTGGATCCAGAATTGTAAGAAAGATCCGGTGCGGCTGATAATCCCGTCCTCCGGGGCATCACACACACGTTGGCTTCCATGAGGCTTCTCTCTGCCACCGCCGCTCGCTGTACATTGACCGGTTACTGTTTAAGCAGAAATTCTCCTTGAGTCAGCGCTTTTCCAAAACGGCAACAAACAGCCCCGGCCGAGCTTGTTTGTGCATTAAAGAGCCCTATTGTATCAGGGCAGAAAAATGCAGGACGGACCGCAAGAGGACTGTGACAAAGCGCTGAAAAGCCACAAGCCAGGAAAACAGACGATCTGCCACAGAGGAGCAACGCTGGTGACTTATTTACAACACATGTTAATGATTGCTACTATATGGCAGCACGAGGCAGAATATAGAGGGTTAATCTACATAAAAAGTTGAGCAACTTTATAAATAAAATGACTGATCCTGTACTGATCCTGAGTTACCTCCTGCATTATACTCCACAGCTGCACTCACTATTCTGCTGGTGCAGTCACTGTGTACATACATTATATTACTTATCCTGAGTTACCTCCTGTATTATACTCCAGAGCTGCACTCACTATTCTGCTGCTGCAGTCACTGTGTACATACATTATATTACTTATCCTGAGTTACCTCCTGTATTATACTCCACAGCTGCACTCACTATTCTGCTGGTGCAGTCACTGTGTACATACAGGATATAATTCAGGATCAGTAATTTAATGTATGTACACAGTGACTGCACCAGCAGAATAGTGAGTGCAGCTCTGAAGTATAATACAGGATGTAACTCAGGATCAGTAATGTATATACACAGTAACTGCACCAGCAGGATAGTGAGTGCAGCTCTGAAGTATAATACAGGATGTAACTCAGGATCAGTAATGTATTCTACTCCAGAGCTGCACTCACTATTGAGCTGATGCAGTCACTGTGTACATACATTACATTACTGATCCTGTATTATTCTCCAGAGCTGCACTCACTATTCTGCTGGTGCAGTCACTGTGTACATACATTACATTACTGACCCTGTATTATTCTCCAGAGCTGCACTCACTATTCTGCTGGTGCAGTCAGTGTGTACATACATTACTGACCCTGTATTATACTCCAGAGCTGCATTCACTATCCTGTAGGTGCAGTCACTGTGTACATACATTACTGATCCTGTATTATACTCCAGAGCTGCACTCACTATTCTGCTGGTGCAGTCACTGTGTACATATATTACATTACTGATACTGAGTTACCTCCTGTATTATACTCTAGAGCTGCACTCACTATTCTGCTGGTGCAGTCAGTGTGTACATACATTACTGACCCTGTATTATACTCCAGAGCTGCACTCACTATTCTGCTGGTGCAGTCACTGTGTACATACATTACATTACATTACATTACTGATCCTGAGTTAAGCCCCCATACACATTAGATAGGTGACGGTTGGACATTTTCTAGGGTATTAATATCAGACGTTGGTCATATCCAACACTGTGGCTCATCCTGATCTCACCTAATGACGTCATCCTATGATGTCACACTGTGACGATCCCTCCAGCTGTGCGCAGCCTTACACATCCCCTAATCTCTACATTACACAATGACTCCAGGATCTACACGGATTCCAACCACAGACACAGATTTTGTTATTAGCCGCTCATTTGATGACGGATGACACTTTCTGGCTCTGACGTGTTGCTCTGCTGAACGGGTTTTTCTGATGATTTCTCACATCGCTGCCGCATTACTCATGTCCCATAATTTACAAGAAAAAATGTGGACTCCTGCCTTTATTATGAGCCCCAGGGCTGCAGCTCCGATGTCTTTTATGGCCTCCAACACTGGACATCACTGACCCTTAATAACCCCAGAACCACAATGATATGGCCGGGGTTGCACGTTTTTATCCAGTTACATTTTTTGCAGAAATGTGCCTCTTTTTTGGCTAAAAAGAACTTCGTATGTTCCCTAACCTCATCTAAAGCTTTACCACCCTGTATTACTAAGCAGTGACCGTGACCCCAAGGTACAACAGACGGTGCGAGGGCAACGAATGCGACATCCCAAGAATTCTCGATTTGTTTAAGGAAAACCAGGAGAAATGGAGAATTCTTGGCTTGTGCCGGTTACATTAATATGTTTGCCTCCCGGTCATGTCCTAAAGAAGACATATGCATGGGTATAAAGATGAGCGAATCGTTTCGTGGGATCCTGATCTAGTGTCTACATCAGTAGTTTGGGGCCAGCGGACCAGGGTCCTATACAACCCCCTGATCTGCCGGCACCTTTTTCGATTTGGCTATGACAGGTGACTAACAGCGCTCATGACCAGCAGCCATGGAGTACTAACGTGGCTGCTGGACCAGAGTCTTCAGAATAGGTATCACGCTAGGTGCGGGGAGTACCAAGCGAGCGGTGAAAGGGAAGGGAAACCCTGTGTGTAGGGAAGGGGGAGAAAGTGACCCCTGACCAAACCTACCACTGGTCCCTATCATCCCTCACCACCCTAGATAGGTGCAGAAGCTATGTGCCAAGCTGATTACCTGACCCTAGATATCCCTACTGCTGGTCCCTGGGGTCCCTCACCACCCTAGTTAGGTTCTGCACCTATGTGCTGAGCAGGATACCTGACCCTAGAGATCCCTAGTGTGGGTCCCCAAATTGTGAACAGATGAGGTCAGCTCTTCATCAACCCCACTAAACACTACAGAAGACACAAGGAGGACACACAGGAGGAAAAAGCATGAACTACTTATCCACAAATGACCGAGATAGAAGTAAGTTTTCAGCAACGATACCACAGAGGAGTACAAGCCACCTGCTTGCAACCAGAGCTTGAAGAAACTGAAAATATCACCAGCACCAGTCCAAGGAAGGAAGGGTTATATAAGCATCAAGAGAATACTAATGATCAGCAGTTGGGTGGAAGGCGAGCTCCTGCTGGGTCCAAAAGAGGGAGGATGAATCCAGCAGGAAAGATACATATGCCAATAAATACTGACAGCAGAAACAATGGAAAGTCAGGGAGCATTTTGTGATCTTCTATGACCAGAAACCATAAGACTGTGTCACCCATGATAATAGGTTTGCTCATCTCTGCACACGTACAATCATACTTCTGTGCGATAATTTTGCCCTCAATGCCAATGTGTCCCTTCTAGCATCAACGAGCCTTAGTAATTAAATGCACCAGCTCTGGCTGAAGAGAACAGTGGTCACGTTCACCATCTGTGGTCAGTCTATGGTCATGAAGACGCCTTCTGAGACAAGTTGTAATACCCGACACACACCAAGGACAAGAGGGGCGCTGTTTCTGTCAAGAAACCAGATCTATTTTACTTGTTCCGTTTAAGCACAAATAATGATGGGGTCCGTCAGGTTCGGTCCTTTTGACTGGAAGACGATCCCTACCTGCCTCCGAGACATGTAATCACAGATTCTTTGCATTGGACAAAGTAGGGATCCTTCACAAAGTGCTGATCCCAACGTGTCCTTTTGCTTTCTTACCCGATCTGCTGTAATCTAGCAGTAAGTGCTGATTTTTCCTGCAGCGCCCCCACAGGAGAGGGTAAGTATTGCACTGAAATTAGTTGTCTGAGTAGTGCAGGACTCTAGGAAAGCAGGATGGGTATTTCCGTTAGGCTGGTTTCACACATCCGGTTTTTGCAGTCAGGCACAATCGCCGAAAAAACTGATGCGACAGATCCGGCAAAATAACTCATCCGTTGCATCAGTTTTTTTCATACGTTCCTTCCATTTTTTGACAGAAACGTTGTGATACTGAGCATGCGCAGCTCAAAAAAACGGATCCGTCATTGGATTCCGTCATATGCCGAATGATGATGGATCCGGCGCCCATAGGCTTCCATTATACAACATGCCAGACGGCGTCCGTTTTTTTTGGCCGGAGACAGAAAACGCTGCTTCCTTTCTGGCAGCCGGACAAAGAAGTTTCGCCGGATGCGGTGGACGCCACATGCAATGCAAGGCCATACGGCACAATTTGGCGCTAATACAAGTCTGTGGGGAATAAAACGGAACCGACGCCGGATCCGTTTTATTCACCATAGACTTGTATTAGGGTCGAATTGTGCCGGATGGCCTTGCGTTGCATGCGGCGTTCATCAAAACTTCTTTGTTTCGGGTCAAATGCCGTTCTTTGCATCCAGATCCGTTTTATCCGTAATTCGCCGGATTGTGCCCGACGGCGAAAAACGGATGTGTGAAAGCGGCCTTAGGATCTCTTCTCCTCCCATCATATTCGGCATCAGTTCCAAATCCCAAGCACACGACGCCGGAAGTGACCAGCCGGTGACCACATGTTTTATATCCCAGAGGCTCGGCGGCGTTCCCATGTGCCGGCCACATTAGGAGCGAAACACGAAACCGGAGGGGCAAGGAAAGAAAACGGAAACAGTCCGGGCATTAGGCATGAATAAAAACGTCTGATCATTTTTTAATAATAATTTTTTAAGATCTCTGCTTGCTGTCAATATAAGAATATTATGGCTGATGACCATTCCTAAGCTCACTACAAAAGGGACGATCTGGTGCAGTGTGACCGGGGACACGGTGACCCGTTATCTCCTGGATGAGAAGAAGAAGGTTTCCAATCACAGAGAGCAAGAAAGATCCTGCACAAATTCGGAAGGCTTCCCCCTAGACGGCCTTGGCACCCGGCGCGGTGCATATGTTCTCACATTGTGTGACAAGTCTGCTGACGGGAGGCTGTGCGGTTATACTTAGCGCTGCAGGGAGCGCTCCGCAGACACAGCCCTTCTCCCATTACTCAGCACCGCCACCAATACAGAAGGCTGGGAGACGTCCAACCAGCCATAAAAATATGAGCGAATGTCTCCGAAATTAAAGGGATTGCTCACTTTCACAATAGGGTGCCCCGATAGGTGACGGCATTGGTAGAGCTCACTAACTGAGGCTTTAGAAAGCAGCTCCAGACAATCCCTTTAAGTTGGGTCCGACAGTGAGGCTTGTGAATGGGCTGCAGTACCAGGTTATTGCCTGTAGGCGAGAAAAGACTACAGCACAGGGGTCTGGAGCGGATGATCAATGTATATTAATGAAGGCTGCACAAATTTGGAGATGGTGTGTGATGATCGACCATCTCCCACGTCAGTCATCTGCGCCCGCCGGACCGCAGCAATGGCGACCCCCTCCGATCCGATGGCATCCGCGGCTGGCACGACAGGGCAGCTAATCAAGAGAAAATCCGTGGCTGCCAGCCACTGACCTCTCTGATGGATCGGGGGTCCTGCCAATCATAGACTTTGAATGAGCTCAATTTTAGCTCCCACCCATCCACTGAAGAGGTGAACAATGCTGAATATTCCAGACGATCAGACGGATTCCGGATTAAAGGAATTATAATTATAAAGGTTAAATATGCTTTTAATTAAGAAAAAACTCCCCCAGGCGTCAGTAGTTGCTGACAACGGGCCTATAAGTCACCGGAGCAGATGTACCAGAAAACAGACGTGTGAGCGACGCCTAGAAAATTATTAATGGGGAAGGAATTTTAAGTATCTTGGTGATCGCAGCGTCATCTGGGTGCAGACAGGGTTAATACGAGCAGCCGCCCTTTATATAAAAATATCGCCCGCCCGGCAGAGCGCAGTACACGCAGACACTTTCTAAAGAAAGCCGACAGTCCATGGGCCCAATATAAACCAACCCACACAAATTCCACCCAGGCCAAGCTAAATAAGTCGGCTCCATGGGACCCTTAACCCCTTGAAGAACCATTAACTTGATCTAGCAGGTTACGTATTAAGAGGGGAGACGGTGGGACTTTGGATCAAACATCACCTGTCAGGAGGCTGGCCCTTTAAATTAAAGCCCAAGAGCCAACCTGTTAAAGCTGTGATCTGTAACCACCTCCCAGTGCATGCTGGGAGTTGTAGTTCTGGAAAAGTTAAAATGGAAGACCACCACCATAGGGGCTATACTGGTACTTGGTTCCCTAAAATGGGTACTGAGATTGTTTACAAACACTATTTGCCCAAAGGGCAACAAGAGGTACCCTAACTAAAGAACTAATCAAATAAACTTTATTATATACATTGGACAAGGATTAAAATTGGCAGGTGGGAGGCCAATTCCGTATTAGATGAGTGCGGCCGCGGACCGACACTGCTCTGGATAAATCCTAACGTAGTATGGCTGGCTATCACCTACACTACCTAACAGCTAATAGCGTCCCCGACATGTTTCGCCATAACTGGCTTCATCAGCTTCAGCCCCCTGATGAAGTCAGTTATGGCGAAACATGTCGGGGAGGCTATTAGCTGTTAGGTAGTTTTTAACAGGCAGTGCAGGTGATAGCCAGCCATACTACGTTAGGATTTATCCAATCACCTGCACTGCCTGTTAAAAACTACCTAACAGCTAATAGCCTCCCCGACATGTTTCGCCATAACTGGCTTCATCAGGGGGCTGAAGCTGATGAAGCCAGTCATGGCGAAACATCTCAGGGAGGTTATTAGCTGTTAGGTAGTGTAGATGATAGCCAGCCATACTACGTTAGCATTTATCCAGAGCAGTGTCGGTCCGCGGCCGCACTCATCTAATACAGAATTGGCCTCCCACCTGCCAATTTTAATCCTTGTCCAATATATATAATGTAATAATGTTTATTTGATTAGGTCTTTAGTTAGGGTACCTCTTGTTGCCCTTTGGACAAATAGTGTTTGTATAATTACCCCTACGCTGACCGGGTGTGACAATCAGAGGTTAGTGGTTCTGAGATTGTTTACAACCCAGCGCCTCATCCGGGACCCAATCCGTAAATTTATCGACCCCTAGTAAAATTGGGCAATAGCGTACCACAGCGGCCACAGTGCTACACTATTGCCACCGGACCACCATCCTAACCACCTTTTCCAACCTACAAACTCCCCGGAACCCCTAGTAGGTCGCGGCACTGGTTGCTGGGGATGACAAGAGGTGTCGGGGATTTTGCAGGGCTCCGGTCTGGCGGCCACGGTGTTCCGCAGGGTCCTGAAACAAATCCCATGATGTCAGGAAATGAAAAGTGGAACTCAGATTTCCTGTCTTGTCTGTTTTCGGAAATTCCTACGTTTTTCAGAAAGTAACAATTCCACAACCTCTTTTCTAAGAACTCCATATTGTGCTGTTCCTCCTGGAAATGTAAGAAGAAACCCTTTTGCTCATCAGAGGGATTTCTTCCTGTTTTACACGGTCACATTAGTGCTGACAGTATCCGATTGTGCGAAGGTCAAGTCGCTCTGATAAGGAGATTGACTGTCAATTTAGTCATGGATTTACAGGAGGAATTACAGAGGAACCGAAAAGTGAATGACCACAGGAAACAAAAGTGCACCTATTTCCCCCATGTAATTCTATGGGAAATCCAAGTACAGGGGGTCTTCGGAGAGTTCTCACTATGTTTTTTCCAAAACAGACACGTTCGATGAGCCGATGAGTTTCAAAGCAGGCAAGATTTAGCTTATGGCTGTCCAACAAGCTCGGTAAAGTGCTGCCAGCATGTCAGAGGTTAATAAAGTCCGGTCCAGTCACTCCCCAAGGATCTAGAAATTCTTCCTTAGAAGCAAAAAAAAAAAAAAAAACCTAAAGTCTCGGCCGGTCCATAACCAGGGCCGGGGGTCTCAATCTGGGAGGTGAGAGCTGCGCGTTCACTGACAGGCAACAGTTCTACTTCTTCTATGCAGGGCC
This sequence comes from Anomaloglossus baeobatrachus, assembly GCF_048569485.1. Lineage (NCBI taxonomy): Eukaryota > Metazoa > Chordata > Amphibia > Anura > Aromobatidae > Anomaloglossus > Anomaloglossus baeobatrachus. Next base: position 282,491,094 of record NC_134359.1, on the reverse strand, counting down.
CTGTACACACCATCACTACAGAGCGCAATTCTGAATGGAAACCCTTTACATCCAGCGACTGAAGACGGAAAATCTGCCTCCTCCAAGTGCTGGATACAATTGTAGCTGATCTGGAGCCTCCGCACTCAGGGAGGATACACTGTATCCAGCGGTCAGAGGATGAGCGGAGCGCGGTCCTATCACATCGCAGGATCACCACCAGAATAGCTACAGATGTACATCCTCCAAATAGGGGCAGAAGGTGTCCCCCACCCCAAAATATCGGCAGAGGGACACCGCCAACATGGTCCCATTGTAAGATACTGCAAAAATGTGCGTCTGCGTTATGATGGTGTACGTGGCCCCGAGGGGAGGATTGTGCAGACGGAACGTAACTGCAGCAAAACCTCAGCTGTGAGACGTCATCATCCAGGAAATTATAGAGACCAATGACAGGAAAAGCCCGGTCACCGCTGATCAGCCACCGCGAGACACGACACTGGCCTGACAACCACCGGGACCGCTGCCACGCAAACTCAACATACCCACCAGGACCACTGCCACGCAGACCGAACATACCCACCAGGACCACTGCCACACCGATGCAACATACCCACCGGGACCGCTGCCACGCAGACCGAACATACCCACCAGGACCCCTGCCACGCAGACCGAACATACCCACCAGGACCACTGCCACGCAGACCCAACAAACCCACCAGGACCCCTGCCACTCAGACCGAACATAGCCACCGGGACCCCTGCCACGCAGACCGAACATACCCACCAGGACCACTGCCACGCAGACCCAACAAACCCACCAGGACCCCTGCCACTCAGACCGAACATAGCCACCGGGACCCCTGCCACGCAGACCGAACATACCCACCGGGACCCCTGCCACGCAGACCCAACATACCCACCAGGACCCCTGCCACGCAGACCCAACAAACCCACCAGGACCCCTGCCACTCAGACCGAACATACCCACCAGGACCACTGCCACGCAGACCCAACAAACCCACCAGGACCCCTGCCACTCAGACCGAACATAGCCACCGGGACCCCTGCCACGCAGACCGAACATACCCACCAGGACCGCTGCCACGCTGACCGAACATACCCACCAGGACCACTGCCACGCAGACCCAACAAACCCACCAGGACCCCTGCCACGCAGACCGAACATAGCCACCGGGACCCCTGCCACGCAGACCGAACATACCCACCAGGACCACTGCCACGCAGACCCAACAAACCCACCAGGACCCCTGCCACGCAGACCCAACATAGCCACCGGGACCCCTGCCACGCAGACCCAACATACCCACCGGGACCCCTGCCACGCAGACCCAACATAGCCACCGGGACCGCTGCCACGCAGACCCAACATAGCCACCGGGACCCCTGCCACGCAGACCCAACATACCCACCAGGACCCCTGCCACACCAACACAACATACCCACCCGGACCCCAGCCACACAGACACTGGCCCAACAAACTCACCAGGACCTACAGTATGTTACACCCACACCGGCCCAACATACCCACCAGGACCCCTGCCACACCAACCCCGGCCCAACATACCCACCAGGAGCCCTGCCACACCGACCCCGGCCCAACGTACCCACCAGGACCCCTGCCACACAGACCCCAGCCCAACGTACCCACCAGGACCCCTGCCACACAGACCCCAGCCCAATGTACCCACCAGGACCCCTGCCACACAGACCCGGGCCCAACGTACCCACCCGGACCCCTGCCACACCGACCCCGGCCCAACGTACCCACCAGGACCCCTGCCACACCGACCCCAGCCCAACGTACCCACCCGGACTGCTGCCACACCACACCGCCACAACACACCCACCCTAACCTCTGCCGCAAAGTCGCAACACACCCACCCGGACCACTGCCACACAGACGCAACAAACATACCCACCAGGACAGCTGCCACGACATAAACCCACGAGGACCAATGCCACACTGGCAGAGGCCAGCAAAACAAACACCGGCCCAACATATCCAGCGTCACCACTGCCACACACCGGTCCTCCCAGAGTCACCGCCATGACCACAACACACCGGTCCTCCCAGAGTCACCGCCATGACCACCACACACCAGTCCTGCCATTGTCACCGCCACGAGCGCCACACACCGATCCTCCCAGTGTCACCGCCACACACCGGTCCTCCCAGTGTCACCGCCACGAGCGCCACACACCGGTCCTCCCAGTGTCCCCGCCACGACCGCCACACACCGGTCCTCCCAGTGTCCCCGCCACGACCACCACACACCAGTGCTCCCAGTGTCCCCGCCACGACCACCACACACCAGTGCTCCCAGTGTCCCCGCCACGACCACCACACACCAGTGCTCCCAGTGTCCCCGCCACGACCACCACACACCAGTCCTCCCAGTGTCCCCGCCACGACCACCACACACCAGTCCTCCCAGTGTCCCCGCCACGACCACCACAGACCAGTCCTCCCAGTGTCACCGCCACGAGCACCACACACCAGTCCTCCCAGTGTCACAGCCACGAGCACCACACACCAGTCCTCCCAGTGTCACAGCCACGAGCACCACACACCAGTCCTCCCAGTGTCCCCGCCACGAGCACCACACACCAGTCCTCCCAGTGTCCCCGCCACGACCACCACACACCAGTCCTCCCAGTGTCACCGCCACGACCACCACACACCAGTCCTCCCAGTGTTCCCGCCACGACCACCACAGACCAGTCCTCCCAGTGTCACCGCCACGACCACCACACACCAGTCCTCCCAGAGTCACTGCCACGACCACCACACACCAGTCCTCCCAGAGTCACTGCCACGACCACCACACACCAGTCCTCCCAGTGTCACTGCCACGACCACCACACACCAGTCCTCCCAGTGTCACCGCCACGACCACCACACACCAGTCCTCCCAGAGTCACCGCCACGACCACCACACACCAGTCCTCCCAGAGTCACTGCCACGACCACCACACACCAGTCCTCCCAGTGTCACCGCCACGACCACCACACACCAGTCCTCCCAGAGTCACCACCACGACCACCACACACCAGTCCTCCCAGAGTCACTGCCACGACCACCACACACCAGTCCTCCCAGTGTCACCGCCACGACCACCACACACCAGTCCTCCCAGAGTCACCACCACGACCACCACACACCAGTCCTCCCAGAGTCACTGCCACGACCACCACACACCAGTCCTCCCAGAGTCACTGCCACGACCACCACACACCAGTCCTCCCAGTGTCACCGCCACGACCACCACACACCAGTCCTCCCAGTGTCACCGCCACGACCACCACACACCAGTCCTCCCAGAGTCACCACCACGACCACCACACACCAGTCCTCCCAGAGTCACTGCCACGACCACCACACACCAGTCCTCCCAGAGTCACTGCCACGACCACCACACACCAGTCCTCCCAGAGTCACTGCCACGACCACCACACACCAGCCCTCCCAGTGTCACCGCCACGACCACCACACACCAGTCCTCCCAGAGTCACTGCCACGACCACCACACACCAGCCCTCCCAGTGTCACCGCCACGACCACCACACACCAGTCCTCCCAGAGTCACTGCTCCACAGAAACCAATAACTTTTTGAGACCCAAGTTATCAAATGGCGCAAATGAAATGTCGCCGCACGTCCGTGACAACCGACAGCGACTGCAGTCTAGTTACTATGGTTACAGCAGCAGAGGGGGCACAGGGCACTATGTACACCGGGGCTGGGCCCTTGGGGCCCCGCAGGCGCCGCTCACCTCCCCACGGTCTGGTTGGCCAGCTGCCTCATGCGGTTGAACTGTTTCTTCATGGCGGCCTCCGCTGTCGTCCTCGTCCCACAGAAAACAAGTAACTTCCCGGAGCGCGGACTAATCCATAGGGGCCGGTAATGCGGGAAGAGCCCGGGAGGCCCCGACACAGCGCGCACAGCCCGGGCTCCGACTGCAGAGAGGCGCCGCCCCACACCACGGCGCCTCCGCCCGGGACCGCCCCCTCCGCAGCCCGGCTCCGCCCCCTCCGCAGCCCGGCTCCGCCCCCTCCTCCTCCACCCGGGAACACCCCCTTCGCTCTCCGAACCCGCCTCCTCCACCGCCGGGGCCCGCCTCCTCCTCAGCTAGTCTCGCCCCCTCCTCAGCCGGCCCTGTCCCCTCATCCGACCAGACCCGCCCCCCTCCTTTGCCAGGGACCGCCCCCTTTTTCCTCCCCCGCCCCTCTACCTCTCGGGCCCGCCCACTCGCCTTCCAGGGTCCGCCCCCGCCCCTTCTCCACCCGAGACTACTACTCCCATCATGTCAGTCGTATCTGTAGCTTCTCGCCCCCCGAGCTGACACTCACTCTCACACTCACACTCACACTTCTTCCAGCAGGCAGCACTTTTAATGATTATTTAAGCAACTTAAAATCAGAACTTTATAAAGAAAAATTAAAACACATTGTTTTGTGAGGCTTTATCCGAGAGCCCTAACTTTTTTCTTTTTTGGAACACCTTAGTGGCGGGCTGGCAATTTTATTCCTGGTGGGCTGGCGGTTTTCTCCGTGGTGGGCTGGTGGCTTTATTCGTGGTCGGCTGGCAGTTTTATTCGAGGGTGGACTGGCGGTTTTGTTCGTGGCGAGCTGGTTGTTTTATTCGTGGCGGGCTGGCGGTTTTATTCGGGGCGGGCTGGCGGTTTTATTTGTGGCGGGCTGGCGATTTTATTCGTGGTGGGCTGGCGGTTTTATTCGTGGCGGGCTGGCGGTTTTGTTGGTGGAGGCTGGCGGTTTTATTCGGGGCGGGCTGGCGGTTTTATTTGTGGCGGGCTGGCGATTTTATTCGTGGTGGGCTGGCGGTTTTATTCGGGGCGGGCTGGCGGTTTTGTTGGTGGAGGCTGGCGGTTTTATTCGGGGCGGGCTGGCGGTTTTATTTGTGGCGGGCTGGCGATTTTATTCGTGGTGGGCTGGCGGTTTTATTCGTGGCGGGCTGGCGGTTTTATTCGGGGCGGGCTGGTGGTTTTATTGGTGGAGGCTGGCGGTTTTATTCGGGGCGGGCTGGCGGTTTTATTTGTGGCGGGCTGGCGATTTTATTCGTGGTGGGCTGGCGGTTTTATTCGTGGTGGGCTGGCGGTTTTATTCGTGGCGGGCTGGCGGTTTTGTTGGTGGAGGCTGGCGGTTTTATTCGGGGCTGGCTGGCGATTTTATTTGTGGCGGGCTGGCGGTTTTATTGTTGGAGGCTGGCGGTTTTATTCGTGGCGGGCTGGCGGTTTAATTCGGGGCGGGCTGGCGGTTTTATTCGTGGTGGGCTGGCGGTTTTATTCGTGGTGGGCTGGCGGTTTTATTCGTGGTGGGCTGGCGGTTTTATTCGGGGCGGGCTGGTGGTTTTATTCGTGGCGGGCTGGCGATTTTATTTGTGGCGGGCTGGTGGTTTTATTGGTGGAGGCTGGCGGTTTTATTCGTGGCGGGCTGGCAGTTTTATTTGGGGCGGGCTGGCGATTTTATTTGTGGCGGGCTGGCAGTTTTATTCGTGGCGGGCTGGCGATTTTATTTGTGGCGGGCTGGTGGTTTTATTGATGGCTGTTTTGTTGGTGCCACTTTGCATTTTTAGAGGGGTACAGAGCGGTGATTCTGGTGTTTGTTTTTCACTCTTCCGCATTTACCAATTTATTCTCTGATTTCGTGGATCGGGGGTTTCAGATTCGTTGATATCGAATATATTATTCTTAATATAATAAAACGTAGATTTAAAATTTATTTTTTAAAACTTTTATTACTTCATTTTTCCATCTTTTTAGGGGACATGATCCTTGTGCCACGTGCTGCAGTGTGGATTTGGCCTGGTGGCCTCATCAGTGGTCAGTGACTGCCGGACTAAAGCCCCGCGCACCTCCCACCTGCCGGCACCTGCAGCGCCTCTTGTGATTTGTAGCCACGGCGGCATCTTGTGAGCGTCACACCGCAACAATGACATCACAACCAATCACAGGAGGCGGCGGATGTTGGCAGGTAGAGGTCGTGTGCAGGGCTCTGCTCAGGCAGCCACGGAGGACCACTGATGAGGCCACCGGCCCGAGCTCCGGCTAAGGTTTTCTCTTTACTTTACTACATTACATCAAAGCATCAAGGAACCTGCAGCAGCACAAAGTCTCTGGAGCAAGTGACCACTACCGGCAGCGACCGGCCGCCCAGGAGCAATAGTCAATCTGTGCAACCAATGACAATTGTGCATTGGTCGTGATGTGCTGTCACCATAACCACTGCCACAAAAAAGTCCTCCCAGTGCTTCCACCACACACCAGTCCTCCCAGTGCTTCCACCACACACCATTCTTCCCAATGCTTGCACCATGATCACCGCCACACACCAGTCCTCCCAATACTTCCACCACAACCGCTGCCATACACCAGTCCTCCCAGAGCTTCGGCCATGAGTACTGCTGTGGCGCCCCTGCGGCTTCAGTCGCCACAGGGTACTGCAACTCACTTAAGGTGCAGTATTAATCTCGGGTAAGGAGGGGTTAATCACCGGTGTTCCACATTCCACATTACATACAGTTTAGGTGGCTTCTCACTGGGGTCTGGACTAGGGTAGATAGGGAGGTGGCCATCACGAGGCATGGGACTTTCCTGGTCACTAGGACAACCACCTGGGGGACGGGCACCACTTGAGATAGAAGTAGGAGCAACCTGGACACAATCTTCAGTCAAGTCGAGCCTTCAGTTCTGGCGACACAACCCCACTTTCTTCTCTCTTTTCTTCACGGGGCCTGAGGCTTGGAGCAGGAGGCTCAGCCCGGGTTCCTCACTCCTGAAGAGGCATCCCTTAGGAAAGGACACTTTCAAGCACCGGTGGCTACCTCTAACTTATCCGAGATCGGCTGGAGCCCAACATGGTGGAGACCGGTACTCCCATGGACAGCGAGTAAAGACCTGGAACCGCAACTGCTGTGTCCGCCCTTCATTGCCGGTGCCATTGTACAGCGCTTCAGCGCTAACGGCCACCACTGCCTCCATCATCCTCCCTGGGGCCTAGCTTAACCTGCGGGAAGCTGAACTATCCTTGCTGCGACATCATCCACCCCAGAGGAGAGCGACCGCAGCGACGACTAATCTCTGGCCGCATACCGCAGGTGCCGTCATGAGACAACTACCCCCATCCCCCTCATCATCCCCTTTTATTCTACACCTCGGGGCTACGAAGCTGGGCAGGGTCACCCGTGACATCCCGGATCCAACATCACCGGCCCTGAGATGAGTACCTCTAACCCCTGCCCCATGGGTGCTACACTGCCATGATCGCCATCACAAACCAGTTCTTCCAGTGTGTCTACCATGACCCCTGCCACACACCATAACAAGTGTTACCGCCATGACCCCCTCTACTGTCCTCCCAATGCTCCCGCCATACCACAGTGCAGCCAGCACTGCCAACATGACTGCTGTTACTCCAACGTCCACCCAGTGTTTCCCCCATGACCACCGACATTCCACCATCCTCCAGTGCTGCTGCCATAACCGCCACCATTCCACCATCCTCCAGTGCTGCCGCCATAACCGCCACCATTCCACCATCCTCCAGTGCTGCCGCCATAACCGCCACCATTCCACCATCCTCCAGTGCTGCCGCCATAACCGCCACCATTCCACCATCCTCCAGTGCTGCCGCCATAACCGCCACCTTTCCACCATCCTCCAGTGCTGCCGCCATAACCGCCACCATTCCACCATCCTCCAGTGCTGCCGCCATAACCGCCACCATTCCAACGTCCTATAGTGCCACTGCCATGACCAGCCCCATACCACCATCCTCCAGTGCTGCCACCATGACTGCCACCATTCCACCGTCCTCCAGTGCTGCCGCCATGACTGCCACCATTCCACCGTCCTCCAGTGCTGCCGCCATGACCGCCGCCATTCCACTGTCCTCCAGTGCTGCTGCCATAACCGCCACCATTCCACCGTCCTCCAGTGCTGCCGCCATGACCGCCGCCATTCCACTGTCCTCCAGTGCTGCTGCCATAACCGCCACCATTCCACCATCCTCCAGTGCTGCCACCATGACTGCCACCATTCCACCGTCCTCCAGTGCTGCCGCCATGACCGCCGCCATTCCACTGTCCTCCAGTGCTGCCATAACCGCCACCATTCCACCATCCTCCAGTGCTGCTGCCATAACCGCCACCATTCCACCATCCTCCAGTGCTGCTGCCATAACCGCCACCATTCCACCATCCTCCAGTGCTGCCATAACCGCCACCATTCCACCGTCCTCCAGTGCCGCTGCCATAACCGTCACCATTCCACCATCCTCCAGTGCTGCTGCCATAACCGCCACCATTCCACCATCCTCCAGTGCTGCTGCCATAACCGCCACCATTCCACCGTCCTCCAGTGCTGCCATAACCGTCCCCATTCCACCGTCCTCCAGTGCCGCTGCCATGACCGTCCCCATTCCGCTGTCCTCCAGTGCTGCCGCCACTGTGACTTGCATTGAAGTCTAGGACTCTCCGTTATGTCCAATTAAAGGGGTTGTCCACTTAAAAAAAGTTTCTAATTAACCTTGGAATAGGTGACAACTTACCGATTGCTGGGGGTCCGATTACTGGGACCGGAACAGATGAGCAGAATGGGGAATTTTTATCTCCGGAAATGGCTATCTCCGTTACAAAATGCCACAGTCGCGCACTCGCCCCAAAACCCCCACTATTCACTCTCTATGGGGCTGCCTGAAAAAGTGGGCACAACGCTCAATGTGAACGGAGCGGCGGGGGACGTGCGCTGCTACTCCAAACTATCGGGGATAAAGTGCCCGTCCTGCCGATCAGTGAAGACCCCGGCTGTTGGCTGCCACCGATCATTACGTTATCACCTATCCTGTGACCGCCCCTTTAAGGCTCGCACACGGCACCGATCGGCCCTTATGTAAGGAGCAGATATTTTCCTATTTTTCCAGGCGGTATCATGGGAGTCATCCTAATAACAGGGTGTAGCCCTATCTGATGTGACTGATGCATTATCACCATGAGACATCAGACGCTGTTTTTGTATCGCACAGCATTGCGTGGGTTAATAGTCAGCATGTAATCTATAGATGATTCTGCCCCATTACACGAAACCGTGTCCCTTGTGATTAGTGATCACGTCTCATCTGAGGATCAGACTGCCACTGTGTACGTACCCCATTGGTTATTATTCGGTCCCATGGGAAGCATGGTGGCTCAGAGGTTAGCACTTTACGGTGGCTCAGTGCTTAACACTATACAGTGGCTTGGTGGTTGGCACCGTATGGGCTTGGTTGTTGGCACTGCACAGTGGTTCAGTGGTTAAAACTGTATGGTAGCTCAGTAGTTAGCACTGTACAGTGGCTTATTGGTTAAAACTGTATGGTAGCTCAGTGGTTGCACTATACGATGGCTCAGTGGTTAGGACTGTACGGTGGCTGAGTGTTTAGCACTGTACAGTGAATCAGTGGTTAGCACTGTACGGTGGCTCAGTGGTTAGCACTGCACAGTGAATCAGTGGTTAGCACGGTACGGTGGCTCAGTGGTTAGCACGGTACGGTGGCTCAGTGGTTAGCACTGTATCTTAGCTCAGTGGTTAGCACTGTATGGTGGATCAATGGTTAGCACTCTATGGTGGCTCGGTGGTTTGCACTGTACGGTGGCTCAGTGGTTACTACTGCACGGTGACTCAGTGGTTAGCACTGTACGGTGGCTCAGTGGTTACCACTACGCGGTGGCTCAGTGGTTATCACTGCATGGTGGCTTAGTGGTTAGCACCTGCAGCACTGGGGTCCCGGGTTCAAATCCCACCAAGGACGACATCTGAAAGTAGTCAGTACGTTCTCCCCGTGTTTGCGTGGGTTTCCTCCGGGTTCTCCAGTTTTGTCTCACACTCCAAAGACTAATAAGGAATGTAGATTGTGAGCCCCGATGGGGACAGCGACGATCACGTCTGTAAATCGCTGTGGAATTAATGGCGCTATATAAGTGAGTAAAATAAATATCATCATCGCCATCTTCATGCCGCCCTATGGCTGTAGCCTGAAGGTGCGGTGAATACCAGGCCCTGATCCACCGGGCGGCACACAGATGACGTCCCCCATCATCAGCAGTCATGGAGAGACGTCCGCTCTCAGCTCCACCTCCCGGTATGACGGATGACGTTACCTGCTCAGGTAGCTCCATGTGTCAGAGGCGGCGTGCTGGGGAATGACACCGCTCCACCACAACAACGCCGTGAATCACAACATTACAGACCCATTAGTAATTCCACATTACCTGGAAATGTCGAGAAGACGAGTGGTAAAACCGCAGATTTATATCCTGGATCTCCGGCTGATTGTACCGCAACACAGTGCCTCTTAAAGGGGAAATGCGTATAAATATTTAGGCGTTCCTATGTATATAACCTACAAAAATGGCAACAAGCCAGCGCTCTGTAATGATCCCATCTGAATCCATGAGACTTTTTCTGTGCCTCTGTTTGAGTCCATAGGTTTCTATGGGAGCCATATTTTGGCTCTATAAATCACAGATGCAGTATATAGTGCGTACATGAGACCTGACCTTGTGTGAGTATTCATATGAGATAGTCACAATGTGTAACCCTTAGTTCATGGCATATGATTACAGCTCAGTGCGGCACTGTGTGCTCACTGCCATGATTGCATTACTTAAAGGGGACATTTTCCATCTTCATAAATGGATATTGTTGGATAGAGCTTGTAAAAACAAGCACTTTTGCAATTGACTATGTGTTAAAATTTTCAGTCGTTCTTGAGATATTAACACTTTACTTTTATTTACAGCTGGTCGCCTTGGAGACCGACCACCGCTGCCAGACAAGAAAACATGCTCAGTGCTTACAATCGCTTTTCTGATGAGCTTGTAAGAAAGGTTTTTGAGACTGGCGAGTATTGCTGGAGCTGGGCGAGTATTGCTGGAGCCTGCCTGCCTTAGGAGCAATGCTTTAAAGTGAGAAACCAGCGGTGGTCGGTCTCCTAGGCAACAAGCTGTAAACAACAGAAAAGTGTTAATATCTCAAGAACGGCTGCAAATATTAACAAGCAGTAAATTGCAAAAGTGTTTGTTTTTACAAGCTCTATCCAGTAAAGTATCCATCTATGAAGATGGGAATAACCCTTTAATGAATGAAGCTCCATGTTTTATTAGACGCCTGTCATCTCCAGGATTATTCCTCTGCACTTATGTTACTCATATACCTTTAATTGCCTCCTATTAAGCCTCATTGTTTAGGTCATTGGTGCAAAGTAAACTGGAAACCTAGAGAAGGCGTCATACTCTGATCATTTATATGGAGTCTGCAGAATATTGCAGGAATGCTAAAAATGTGAGGTCTTATGGCCCAGTGCTGGGTGGGGGAGGGCAGGAGGCGCAGGGTGACCAGGACCATAGGGCTCCTCTTTAATAGGCAATGGATCCAGGTGGGAGGACAAACTGGAATGAGCTGAGAAAACCTACCCTGGAAAAGGCAAAAAAGGATGCCCCCTACCTCTCCCCCAGTGCACACGCCCCGTCCCTGGACATGAAGGTCAAGCTGCAATGCAAGGGTTTAAAAAAAAAAAGAAGCCTCAAACCATGATGCAATGGCCCATATTTAATATACATCATAGGGGGTGTTAGAAAGATTATATAGTCCATGAGCAGGTATTGCCCACCTGACTATTGCAAAACTACAACTGTCAGCATGGTCTGAGCTGCTGGGAGCTGTAGTTCTGCAACAGCTATAGGGCCAAAGGCTTTCAGGGCTTGCTGGGAGTTGTAGTTTTGGTATCCAGAGGGTATTAGCGCATAATGGGAGTTGTAGTTTTGCAGCGTGATAGCATCAAAGGCTTTCATGGTTTGCTGGGTGTTGTAGTTTTTCAACAGATATAGAACTAATGGCTGTAATGTCTTGGTGTAAAATGTAATTTTGCAACAGCGATTGAGCCAGAGGCATTAAGGCTTGCTGAGAGTTGTAGTTCTGCAACAGCTATAAGGCTAAAAGCTGTCAAGTGTTGCTTGGAAGTTGTAATTTTGCTAATCAAAAGTTATTAATGCATAGTGAGAGTTGTAGTTTTGCAAAGTGAAAGGGTCAGAGACAGTCAGGGCTTGCTGGGAGTTTTAGTTTTCCAAAAGCTTTTGAGCCAGAGGATTTAAGGCTTGCTGGGAGTTGTAGTTCTGCAACAGCTCTAGGGCCAGAAGCTGTAAGGTTTTGCCTGGAAGTTGTATTTGTGTATAGTGGGAGTAGTAGTTTTGCAAATCAATAGGGTCAGAGGCAGTCAGGGCTTGTTGAGAGTTATAGTTCTGCAGCAACTATTGAGCCAGAGGCTTTAAGGCTTGCTGGGAGTTGTAGTTCTGCAACATCTCTAGGGCCAAAAGCTGTCAGCTCGTGCTTGAAAGTTATAGTATTGCTATCCAGAGACTATTTGTGCATAGTGGGAGTAGTAGTTTTGCAAAGTGAAAGGGTCAGAGGCTGTCAGGGCTTGCTGGGAGTTGTAGTTCTGCAACAACTCTAGGGCCAGAAGCTGTTCAGTTTTGCTTGGAAGTTATATTTGTGCATAGTAGGAGTAGTAGTTTTGCAAATCAATAGGGTCAGAGGCAGTCAGGGCTTGCTGGGAGTTGTAGTTTTGCTAGTCAGAGGCTATTTCTGCACTCTGGGAGTAGTAGTTTTGCAAAGTCAAAGAGTCAGAGGCAGTCAGGGCTTGCTGGGAGTTGTAGTTTTCATAGCCAGAGGCTATTTGTGCATAGTGGGAGTTGCAGAGGCATTTAGGATTGCTGGGAGTTGTAGTTTTGCTTTGTACAACATGTTGCATAAAACCGCACTATAATGCTCTGCTCTCATCTGCTATATAGTAACAGAAACTTGGAATTCAACCCAATGTCTCGCTCGTGACACGGCAGACACAGGGGCGCCCAACAGACCCTACTGACATGTAATAAATCACAGTAAACACCATTTTATATGAAGAACAGTGAATATGATGAAATCTGCAACTGAGGTCCCCACAATCTGAACACAACCTATAACTGAGCTGTGGTACTCTGCTGCCACCTGCTGGTAACTATTAAGACCGCACCATGGGAAATAAGGGACACAGCCCGGCTGCAAACAAATCCGTCCTGATAAAACACGACAATAACAGACAAGGAGGCGGAAGCTTTTTTCACCAGGACGTGCTCTTCTGTGTTTGTCCCCTCCTCAAATAGACAGATAAGAGCAAAAATGACGTCCGACAAAAGCACAATGACTCCGTCTGCGTCATTACTGACAATGACCCCGAGCAGGGGCAGAATAATCATATTTTTTGGTGCAAGGGCCACATTGTCTTAGCTGCAGCGTCTCCGGACTTGTCCTCTCATGGCTGCAGCATCTCCAGACTTGTCCTGTCATGGCTGCAGCATCTCCAGACTTGTCCTGTCATGGCTGCAGCATCTCCAGACTTGTCCTCTCATGGCTGCAGCATCTCCAGACTTAGATACATAAAGTCCAACAATATTTTAAAGGCACACAACAGCTATCCCACAATCGGGACGCTGTATAGTGTGCCAGAGCTACTCACATCTAGAATCAAAAACAGGAGAAAAACGAGTAGAATTGCTTAAAAAAATATGTATTTTATTTTTGTTATTATCTTGATTGATATTATATCAAAAGCAGGTAAGAAAAATACATATATAAATATAGAGTCAAAAGTAAGGAAATGAGGCCAAGAGGAGAGGTGTTAAAAGGGCACAGACATAACCAGCATGATTCCTAAAAGAGTATTGTCAAAGAACACGTGAATGTCACATAAGAATTAAATCAGCAAGAATAAACAAATGCTGACTGCACCATTCCTGCGTGCTATTTACACAGGTACCATATTTATATATCATGAAAATGATGCAACAAAGTCTCATGAGAGAGAGAGATCATAAAACAGTGCACAAGTCAAGGCACAGGCATAAACAACACCATATACAAATAATGCTTATAAATAGCTTAACACAGATGTATAGAAAGATTGCGGGGTGTCAAAAGGGTCTGTATTGGCCAGTTATTGTCAACTACCATATTTGAGATAATAGCAGGGACTAAAACTTAACTTTTAATAATCCAGATAAAAATTGTCAATATTACAAAAGTGCAGTAAAATTGCCAAATGGCTATAAATTGAAGTGGTCTCACCCAGACGTTCTCCAGGGACAAAAGGACACACCGATCCAGGGTTGATCAGAAGCGGAAAAAACCAGGGTAAAGCATTGGGAGATGGTAAGATATAAACCCTGTCGTGCCCTGTGCCAATGCTTCCGCCCTGACAAGGGCAGCGCCCAAGTGAGCTGTCTGCCCCACAACCAAACAAAGAAGCGTTCTCCCAACGCGTTTCCCTCTAAGTGAGAAGAGTTCTTCAGGGGAGATTAAAGAACCAATTGAACAGCCTGCAGTGGCAGGGTTCAAGAAACTGATCAACCTGCAGTGGCAGGGATCAAAGATACAGGCTATGTGTCCAAGTATAAGGCACCACCTTATACTTGGACACATAGCCTGTATCTTTGATCCCTGCCACTGCAGGTTGATCAGTTTCTTGAACCCTGCCACTGCAGGCTGTTCAATTGGTTCTTTAATCTCCCCTGAAGAACTCTTCTCACTTAGAGGGAAACGCGTTGGGAGAACGCTTCTTTGTTTGGTTGTGGGGCAGACAGCTCACTTGGGCGCTGCCCTTGTCAGGGCGGAAGCATTGGCACAGGGCACGACAGGGTTTATATCTTACCATCTCCCAATGCTTTACCCTGGTTTTTTCCGCTTCTGATCAACCCTGGATCGGTGTGTCCTTTTGTCCCTGGAGAACGTCTGGGTGAGACCACTTCAATTTATAGCCATTTGGCAATTTTACTGCACTTTTGTAATATTGACAATTTTTATCTGGATTATTAAAAGTTAAGTTTTAGTCCCTGCTATTATCTTGTATATATTGGACTATTGGGCATTATCTACCTGGTTGCAGGTTACTGCTGTTCAACTACCATATTTGTCACAAATAAAATGTGACGCCTACATGTACACCTATCTCATGAGGTATATACCACATGTGTGCGTATAATAGCTGTGAATAGGGTCCTGCACATACAAGGTCCCTTATTGCCAACCATCTATCAATACCCAAAATCAAAGTTATTCAAGGTTTTAAGGCAAAGGGAACACAAGAGTGGCAGGAACCCCATATATATCACAAATTGCAATCTACATGTATAAGCAAATCACATAAGACATATAACGCAAATATGTGTGCACCTATCTCATAAGACATGTAATATATATGTGTATATAGTGGTTGTAGGTAGGGTCCTGCACATACAAAGTCCCTCAATGCCAACCATCTATCAATAATCTAGGTCAAGATAATTCAGAGTTAACATGATGTTAAGGCAGAGGGAACACAAGAATGGCAGGAGCCTCATACATACCACCACGTGCAGACCGCGTGTGTAAATAAAGGTCAGGCAGGTTTGTCAGGTGAGGAAGGGTTAACCCTTTCACGACCGGCCGATTTTTCGCTTTCCGTTTTTTTTTTTTCGCCATTCTTTTTCTGAGAGACGTAACTTTTTTATTTTTCAGTCAATATGGTCATGTGAGGGCTCATTTTTTGCGGAACGAGCTGTACTTTTAAATGAAACCATCAGTTTTACCATATTGTGTACTAGAAAATGGCAAAAAAATTCCAAATGCTGAAAAATTGCAAAAAAAGTGCGATAGCACTATAGTTTTTGAGATATTTTATTCACTGTGTTCACTATATGGTAAAACTGATGTGTGGGTGTGATGCCTCAGGTCAGTGCGAGTTCGTAGACACCAAACATGTATAGGTTTACTTTTATATAAGGGGTTAAAAAAAAATCGGAAGTTTGTCCGAAAAAAGTGGCGCACGTTTTACGCCATATTCCGTGACCCGTAGCGTTCTCATTTTTTGGGATCTTAGGCTCAATGACGGCTTATTTTTTGCGTCTCGAGCTGACGTTTTTAACGGTACCATTTTTGCGCAGATGCTACGTTTTGATCGCCTCTTATTGCATTTTGCGCAAAAGTTGTGGCGACAAAAAAACGTCGTTTTGGCGTTTGGAATTTTTTTGCCGCTACGCCGTTTACTGATCAGATTAATTGATTTTATATTTTGATAGATCGGGCGTTTCTGAACGCGGCGATACCAAATGTGTGTATATTTTTTATTTTTTTAACCCTTTAATTTTCAATGGGGCGAATGGGGGGTGATTTGAACTTTTAGGTTTTTTTGTTTTTTTTTAATTTTTTAAAACTTATTTTTTTACTTTTTTTTTTTATTTTACTAGTCCCCCTAGGGGGCTATTGCGATCAGCATTCCGATCGCTCTGCAGTATCTGCTGATCACAGCTGGAAGGCTGTAAACAGCAGATACGCTGTCTTTCTCTTTTGCTGTGCCCCGGGCACAGCGAAAGTGAAACCAATTCATGTGTAGTACAGGAGTCATCACATGACCCTGTACTACCATGACAACTATCGGGAGTCACGTGATCGCGTCACGTGACTTCCGGTTTCGGCGGTAAGTAAAACTTTACCGCGATTGCGCTTATAATGGCGCTGTCATGTATTGACAGCGCCATTATAAGGGGTTAATCGGCACGAGCAGATAACGATTCTGCTCGTGCCTAGCAGGCACACATCTCAGCTGTGAAAATCAGCTGAGATGTGTGCCGATCGCGGCATGCTGCCGCCGGAGGACCGCGGGCAGTAAGATTATGTCATTTAGGACGTAATTTTACGGCCCGCGGTCGTTAAGGGGTTAAATCCCCTGAGTAACTCCGACGTACGTTTCACAAATAGCTTGTGCGCTGTTGCTTCATCAGGGAGTAAGTGGTTATAATAGTTTAAATAGCCGCTAGTCCCCTGGACGCAGCTGCATCCTGTCAGAGAATATTGCCGGCGCGTGCGCGCATGGCGCCCCCGAGATCCGGCAACCACCACACGCCATCACGACCACCGCGACAAATACATACAGAGAAATCTGATCCCCCGTGGATTACGGGTTCAAGTTTTTCCTTCTTTTCCAGTGGAGAGTGAGTCGTTCAGGAATAGGTGGGAAGAATTATCCAGCACCTGCTCCAGAGGATATCTACAACTTTTAAGTGAGCTTAATAGCTCATCTATTGGAGAAATGGAAAAGGAAATGGAACAACTCCTACATATGATTAAATCTTCATTACCCTCTGAAGCTCTCTCCAAATTTAATGCTGAGGTTGATCTTGAGCTTAGTAAGATGGAGAAGGAGATACAGGCGTTTAAAATAAAAAAATTCCAACGTGATCTTCGTGACCAACAATTAAAACAAATTTATAGATGGCAGCAGCCGTCATATAGATCTAGATCTAGGTTTCGATCCAAATCAGGGTCACGATCACGCTCTGCGTCCCTTATATCTGGTCTCTCTTCTGACGAAATAACTACTCCTGGTAGCACGGATGGGACCAATTTGGGATTAAACCCCACAGTGTCGGGGGTAATGACACGACTTAAAGCGACCAAACAAGTCCCACAAAAAACATCCAAAAAAGATAACCGTACCCTTCAGGTAATTAATTTATCCACCCATGTGCTGTCGGGGGCACAAACTGAGGTTCTGTCCAGGGGGCTATCTTTCTCTCCGATTAATGCCTTTAATTTTTTCACAGCCATGAAAGATCTCCATCTCTTTTCTAGAAAGCTGGTATTGAAAAAATTGCATAATCGCCATATGCCAACTTTTGGCTTGGATAGTCGTGAAGAGAGAGTGGCCCTGGCAATTTTGGAGGAACTTCAGTCGGAACAGCAATCCCCTGACTGCACAGGTGTGTTTCCATCATCGATTTTACCTAAGTCTATGAAGTTTCCCCCCTTGTCACTTTGTCCCTCTGTCGAGATATTTACAAGGTTAGTATTAAATGACTTTGCTCAACTGCCATCTAGGCGTTATAGTGATAACCTCACATCTCGACAGAGAACAGCACTAAAACAACTAGAGAGCTGGAAGGACGTAGTAATAAAACCTGCTGACAAGGGGGGAAACATAGTAATATGGCCTATTGCTAAATATGAAAGGGAGACTTTTCGCCAGTTGAGAGACAAGGAGACGTATAGGAAGTTAGATTTCAACCCTGTAAATTCCTTCTCCAGAGAACTTTCAATAATCCTTGAGCAGGCGCTGGATTTGGGTCTCGTCAAGAGGAAAGTTGTGGATGGCTTGTTGGTTAAATATCCTAAGGTGCCCACCTTATACTTGCTCCCCAAAATTCATAAGGATGCCCTTGACCCGCCGGGCCGTCCGATCGTGTCTGGACTGGAGGGAATGTGTGACCCAGTATGTAAGTTTATTGACTTCTATTTAAAACCTCTGGTGGAAACACTTCCCTCCTATCTAAAAGACACGACGGACGTGCTCAATAGGGTCAACGGCATCTATATGGAACCTGACATGCTTCTTGTCACGGCGGATGTAGAATCTTTGTATACCTGCATCCGCCATGACGATGGGTTGGCAGCCGCTCAATTCTTTCTTGGGGCCTCCGGTCGGGACAGCGCGATGTGCGATTTGATTCTCCAGCTGCTCCGCTTTATCCTTACCCACAACTTCTTTACGTTTAAAGACTCATTCTATTTACAGCAACGCGGCACTGCGATGGGTGCGGCCTGTGCGCCCTCGTACGCCAATCTCTTCCTAGGGTACTGGGAGAGATTAATTTTTGGCGACGAGGGTGACCAGGCCGTATCCCATGTGCAGTGCTGGCTTAGATATATAGACGACTTATTGATTTTGTGGCAGGGTACGGCGGAGCAGCTTGAGACTTTTGTGGACAGACTTGGCATGAACCCATTTAATATTAGGTTAACGCATAAATATCATAGTAAACGCATTGACTTCCTGGACATCTTAATTACAGTTGATCATGATAACTTTATTCAAACGGATGTCTTTCGGAAGAGTACATCTGTGAATGCGTTGCTTCATGCCTCGTCTGCCCATAACTCATCCACTATTCGCGCTGTCCCCAGTGGACAGTTCCTGAGAATGAAGAGAATCTGTTCATCAGATCAAAAATTTGAGGAGCAGGCTGCCGACCTCAAGTCACGGTTCCAGGAAAGGGGGTACAGCAACCGTAGTATTAAGAAGGGCTACCTCAGAGCAGGACCCTATTCACAGCTATTATACGCACACATGTGGTATATACCTCATGAGATAGGTGTACATGTAGGCGTCACATTTTATTTGTGACAAATATGGTAGTTGACAATAACTAGCCAATACAGACCCTTTTGACACCCCGCAATCTTTCTATACATCTGTGTTAAGCTATTTATAAGCATTATTTGTATATGGTGTTGTTTATGCCTGTGCCTTGACTTGTGCACTGTTTTATGATCTCTCTCTCTCATGAGACTTTGTTGCATCATTTTCATGATATATAAATATGGTACCTGTGTAAATAGCACGCAGGAATGGTGCAGTCAGCATTTGTTTATTCTTGCTGATTTAATTCTTATGTGACATTCACGTGTTCTTTGACAATACTCTTTTAGGAATCATGCTGGTTATGTCTGTGCCCTTTTAACACCTCTCCTCTTGGCCTCATTTCCTTACTTTTGACTCTATAACATATTTATATATGTATTTTTCTTACCTGCTTTTGATATAATATCAATCAAGATAATAACAAAAATAAAATACATATTTTTTGAAGCAATTCTACTCGTTTTTCTCCTGTTTTTGATAGCATCTCCAGACTTGTTCTGTCATGGCTACAGCATCTCCAGACTTGTTCTGTCATGGCTACAGCATCTCCAGACTTGTTCTGTCATGGCTACAGCATCTCCAGACTTGTCTCCCATGGATGCAGCATCTCCAGACTTGTTTTATCATGGCTGCAGCATCTCCGGACTTGTCTCTCATGGCTGCAGCGTCTCCAGACTTGTCCTGTCATGGCTGCAGCATCTCCAGACTTGTCCTGTCATGGCTGCAGCATCTCCAGACTTGTCCTCTCATGGCTGCAGCATCTCCAGACTTGTTCTGTCATGGCTACAGCATCTCCAGACTTGTCCTCTCATGGCTGCAGCATCTCCAGACTTGTCCTGTCATGGCTGCAGCATCTCCAGACTTGTCCTGTCATGGCTGCAGCATCTCCAGACTTGTTCTGTCATGGCTACAGCATCTCCAGACTTGTTCTGTCATGGCTACAGCATCTCCAGACTTGTCCTGTAATGGCTGCAGCATCTCCAGACTTGTCTACCATGGCTGCAGCATCTCCAGATTTGTTCTGTCATGGCTGCAGCATCTCCAGACTTGTCTCCCATGGATGCAGCATCTCCAGACTTGTTTTGTCATGGCTGCAGCATCTCCAGACTTGTTCTGTCATGACTGCAGCATCTCCAGACTTGTCCTGTCATGGCTGCAGCATCTCCAGACTTGTCCTGTCATGGCTGCAGCATCTCCAGACTTGTCCTGTCATGGCTGCAGCATCTCCAGACTTGTCCTGTCATGGCTGCAGCATCTCCAGACTTGTCCTGTCATGGCTGCAGCATCTCCAGACTTGTCCTGTCATGGCTGCAGCATCTCCAGATTTGTCTCCCATGGCTGCAGCATCTCCAGACTTGTCCTGTTATGGCTGCAGCATCTCCAGACTTGTCCTATCATGGCTGCAGCATCTCCAGACTTGTCTCCCATGGCTGCAGCAACTCCAGACTTGTCCTGTCATGGCTGCAGCATCTTCAGACTTGTCCTGTCATGGCTGCAGCATCTTCAGACTTGTCATGTCATGGCTGCAGCATCTCCAGACTTGTCTCCCATGGCTGCAGCATCTCCAGACTTGTCATGTCATGGCTGCAGCATCTCCAGACTTGTCCTGTCTTGGCTGCAGCATCTCCAGATTTGTCTCCCATGGCTGCAGCATCTCCAGATTTGTCTTCCATGGCTGCAGCATCTCCAGACTTGTCCTGTCATGGCTGCAGCATCTCCAGACTTGTCCTGTCATGGCTGCAGCATCTCCAGACTTGTCCTGTCATGGCTGCAGCATCTCCAGACTTGTCTCCCATGGCTGCAGAACTTCCAGACTTCTCTCCCATGGCTGCAGCATCTCCGGACTTGTCTCCAATGGATGCAGCATCTCCGGACTTGTCTCCAATGGATGCAGCATCTCCGGACTTGTCCTGTCATGGCTGCAGCATCTCCGGACTTGTCCTGTCATGGCTGCAGCATCTCCGGACTTGTCCTGTCATGGCTGCAGCATCTCCGGACTTGTCCTGTCATCGCTGCAGCATCTCCGGACTTGTCCTGTCATCGCTGCAGCATCTCCGGACTTGTCCTGTCATGGCTGCAGCATCTCCGGACTTGTCCTGTCATGGCTGCAGCATCTCCGGACTTGTTTTATCATGGCTGCAGCATCTCCGGACTAGTCCTGTCATGGCTGCAGCATCTCCGGACTTGTCCTGTCATGGCTGCAGCATCTCCAGACTTGTCCTTTCATGGCTGCAGCATCTCCGGACTTGTCCTGTCATGGCTGCAGCATCTCCGGACTTGTCCTGTCATGGCTGCAGCATCTCCAGACTTGTCTCCTGTTATAGTAGTTCTGTTCTCCGGTCTATGTCATGTCACTCAGTCCCGGTCACCACTTTTAATGATCAGCTGATAACTAATCGCAGTCTTCAGACTACTTGGATCTCCTCCTTGAAACCTACAAATAGCTCATAGAAACAAACTGATAATAACTAAATAACAAAAATTGCAAATATATAACTTTTATTAATCACAATTTATTATTCATAAAAAATGTAAAACAAAGAAAATGCAGAGTGGTCAATGGTAAATCACAGTATAGTGAAAAACATTACAACAATACATGATAAATATATGAGTCACAAGATGGGGGGGTAAAGTGGCTGCACATACGAAGACTCATAATGTAAAGGTATAAATAAATACATGATTAGTATAACAACCTTCCATTCATATAATAAGGCCCATAAGTTACTCTGAGCAACAGGAATGCAAAGAACTCAATATGACTGACACAACAGAATCCTTATATCCTAGTAAACCGAACTGTGCCATTATAAATACACCATACTGCCCAGTACCCCGACACGTGTTTCGCCTGTGGCTTTTTCAGAGGGCACTGGGGCAGGGTCCTCAGCCACTTCATATAGTGTATGTGTCCTCACAGCTCACCTATATTGGAAATAGAAACACAAATAGGAAAATATACATGGCTTAACGTGAAGTATATATGGATATAGAAATATAAATATGTGATACTGAGCGGCCATGGTAACAGTAAAGCACCACTCCTGCGTGTCCCTTTTTAATTGCACGGCTGGAGTGTGGCTTTAAATGTAAGTCCCCTGCCCCAAGTCTTATACTCACCCTCCAGCTTCATCTTCTATCACCGCCGCTCCGGTCGGTCTCTAATGATTTCTGACCTGCCAGCAGCTCCAGTGTTTTATGGAACACGCCAGAGGTCATAACTCAATACAAGTCTATGAGAGCCTTGTTCTGGCTCTCATAGACTTGCATTGAGAGCTTGTGACGTAACTTTTGACTTCTGGCCAATTAGCAGTTACAGGCTGGGCACAACATGGCGCCGCAGGAAAGGAGTGACGTCAGTAAATGGTGAAGGCTCTGAAAAATGAATATATGACAGGGGCTTACATATAAAACACCACTGCAGCGCTGGAAAAAAAATAAACACTTGAGCTTGAGTGGAGCTGTAAAGGAATCCATATTAGAAGTTTAAAAGTGTTGTACTGCCATCTTGTGGTTGAGATATAAGGCTCCACTCAAGCTCAAGTGTTTATTTTTTTTCCAGCACTGCAGTGGTGTTTTATATGTAAGCCCCTGTCATATATTCATTTTCCAGCGCCTTCACCATTTACTGACGTCACTCCTTTCCTGCGGCGCCATGTTGTGCCCAGCCTGTAACTGCTAATTGGCCAGAAGTGAAAATATATATATATATTTATATATATATATATATATATATATATATAAAAGCAAGGATGGTTGACCTTAGGGAGATCAACATCCACCACTGCGGAGACACCATCACGTGTTTCTCAACGCAGTGATTCTAGAGCAATGCCCCCAATTTGTATATATTTAATTATATTTATTTTATATATATATATATATATATATATATATATATATAAAATTAAAAATCAATTAATAGATAATATTATATATATATATATATATATTATCTATTAATTAATTTTTAATTATATATATATAAATAAATATAATTAATATATATGTATATAATTAAGATATATTTATATATATATATATATATAAAAGCAAGGATGGTTGACCTTAGGGAGATCAACATCCACCACTGCGGAGACACCATCACGTGTTTCTCAACGCAGTGATTCTAGAGCAATGCCCCCAATTTGTATATATTTAATTATATTTATTTTATTTATATATATATATATATAAAATTAAAAATTAATTAATAGATAATTATATATATATATATATCTTTATTGCTTTCATTTTGAAATTTCAATATACACTGACATTATGGGGGTATAACCCCCCATAAACAATTTATACACTGGGGAAAGTGAAGAAAGAAATCTATCAAATAAAAAATCTGTATATAAAATATAAAATAACTATATATATATATATATATATATATATATATATATATATATATATATTGATATGTGCAAAGGGTGTGGTGTAAATAAGTGTACTAAATTGTAAAAATAAATACTGCGTCTAAAAATAAAATGTGTGAGTGTAATTCCATAATGTGTCAGAAAAACAGAATATAGTTGTGTGATGTATAATATTGAAAACAATATATAAAAATAAAGTGAAAAACAGAAACACGAGTCAAGAAATATCTTCCCCGCCAGAGGAGCCGCATCATGAACAGATTTATCTCATTCGACCGTGGAGCAGGGCTGTGACATGAAGAACAATTAATCTTCCGCTCACTGAGCAAAGACTTCATCAGATCTCGGAGCATTAACAGAACAACGGTATTATATATTACATCCTAGTATTATATTACATTCTAGTATACTAGGCCAATATACATAAGATTGGCTCCATAAAAATATATAAAGCATGCAAAAATATAGATATGATACATATATGAGTTATTGGTCGATATTTTGGCCAAAAAACACAACCTTGCAACCCACGTCAAGGGTCCTCATTGTTTTGTGAGTCACTTTGGTAAAATTAAAAGCAAAAGCCACAAAATAAGGAATTAAAATTACCCAAAATTTCATAAGTGCAATATAACAAAAAGAGGGGCAGCAGAATTTACCTGCCCGGGTCACAAAATACTGCACTAAAGATGGAGGCAAATATTGATGAGACCACCACTCACAACCTCCCGATTCATGGAGGGGGCGACTCTTCAGTATTAGATAAGGCTTGTATAGGGCACTGGTCACACACATGAAGAGCCCAGCGCCTGTATACAAATAAATATAGCATGAAAAAAAGTATATAATTTCTGTGGCGGTGGTTGATATTTTGGCCAAAATACACAAAGCTCGCAACCCACGTCAAGGGTCCTCATGTCTTGCGAGTCCCTACCCTAAAATTAACAGCAAAGCTACAGGATAAGAAACTAAAATTACCCAAAATTTCCAATTTAATATACAAGAGCAAAAGCATTAATTTGCCCAGATCACAGACTAATGCCCTGACATGGGACCGGACAGGATAATACTTTTGCTCTATCTTATATTATTTGGAACGTATACATTTTTGGGGATTTTAGTTTATGTTTCTGTAGCTTTACGTTTAATTTCTCCCTCTTTAACTAAACCTTTTTTTCCCCTGAATGTTGGGATCTGTCTGAGGCCGTCTGCCCCAGGAACAGCTTCATAGCCTTAAGGTTGAAAGACACAAGTTCAGCCTAAAAGCTAATGTGTTGATCCAGAGGAAGGCGAAAACCCCATGAGGCAAAAGACAATTGCCCCATATTAGGGGAAAAATTCCTTCCCGACTCCACATATGGCAATCAGACTAGTTCCCTGGATCAACGTCCCATAATCTAGTGCCAATAACCTGCAAATAGTCAAGAAAGGCGCACAGGCCTCCATGACCGTAAGATAATGTGGCGGAGAGATCCATCATCTCATCGCTCACACTGTTAAAATGTCGTTTACACAAAGGGAATTGGGAGCTTGATAATAGAGCGGTTGAATTAACCCTAATGGAAATAAGCTACTAAAGCTTTTTTCCTAAATATTGTAATCTGTCTAAGGCCATCAGCTCATAAGGCTTCCTCAGACAGACATGATTAAAGCCATTCCATCCTACAGGTTCTTTAAAGGGGTGGTTCACCCATATTTTTTATTGTCTAGATCGATATTATATTGAGAAACAATGTTTCTCTCAAATACCTTGTGTTGTCAATAGTGCCTGTGAGAGGCGCTATTGCAGACCGCTGTTCCCCATCCAGTGACGTACCCGTCAAATGCTGCCACGTCACATCCGTGCAGCCGGCTAAAGTCTTCCAGACTCTGAGCTGTGAGCGGTGTTTCACTGCTGTCACAACCCATTTGCTCCCCCCTCCTCCTCCCTCCTAGCAGAACGCTGCAAGCAAGAGACGTGCTGTGAGGGAGGAGGGAGGAGGAGCAGCGAGCAGATGGGCTCAGAATGTAGCCGGCTGCACGGATGTGACGAGGCAGCATTGGACGGGTACGTCACTGGACGGGGAGCAGTGGTCTGCAATAGCGCCTCTCACAGGCACTATTGCCAACACAAGGTATTTGAGAGAAACATTGTTTCTCAATATAATATCGATCTAGACAATAAAAAATATGGGTGAACCACCCCTTTAAGGACCCTGGCCTTCACCATTACATCCCAGAATAGGGATAAAGCCTTAACATAGGCCCACGGTTGCAGCTACAGAGTAGACAGACAGGGGCTTGAGGCTAGAGTGGTTGAATCAACCCTAAATAAAAAAAAAAACTATCTAATGCTATTCTCTTGTTTGGACCTGTCTGAGGCCGTTGGCTGAAAAAGGCTTCCTCAGACAGACTTGGCACTAGCCTCTCTATGCTTCAGGTTCCAAAGGAACCCTAGATTTCAATCTTGCACCCCTATACAGTGATAAAGATTTATCACAGAGCCAGGATTGCATCCACAGAGTAGCTGCTGGCCGGAGGAGCGAGCTTAAGGCTACAGTGAGTCAGCCAATTCTCACTAACATAAGTTCTAACTAATGCTACTTTCCTAAAGCTTTCTGAAGCACTTGACTCAAAAAGGCTTCCAGCACAGATGTGGAGCAAAACACTCCAAAGGAACCCTGGCATAGACCCTTGAACCTCAATAGAGGAACAGCTTCATAGCCTTAAGGTTGAAAGACACAAGTTCAGCCTAAAAGCTAATGTGTTGATCCAGAGGAAGGCAAAAACCCCATGAGGCAAAAGACAATTGCCCCATATTAGGGGAAAAATTCCTTCCCGACTCCACATACGGCAATCAGACTAGTTCCCTGGATCAACGTCCCATAACCTAGTGCCAATAACCTGCAAATAGTCAAGAAAGGCGCACAGGCCTCCATGACCGTAAGATAATGTGGCGGAGAGATCCATCATCTCATTGCTCACACTGTATAAATGTCCTTTACACAAAAGGAATTAGGAGCTTAATACAAGAGCGGCTGAATTATCCCTAATGGAAATAAGCTACTAAAGCTTTTTTCCTAAATGTTGGGGTCTGTCTAAGGCCATCAGCTCAAAAAGGCTTCCTCAGACAGACTTCACACAAGCCACTCCATTCTGTAGGTTCCATAGGAGCCCTGACCGTCACCATTACACCCCTGTGAATGGATAAAGCCTTACCACAGGTCCAGGGTTGCATCTACAGAGTAGCTGCTGGCCGGAGGAGCGAGCTTGAGGCTAGTGAGGCCAAAACAACCCTAACTGAAATAAACCCCAACTATCAATACTAACACAAATCTGTACAAATTAACAACTTATCACATTAATTATAATTAGTTTCTTCTTTCGTGGCCTCTTGGACACAACCCTGACCAGAACTCGACATCTCCATATACGATACACTTTATGAGGCTGACGATTTTAGGTCAGGGGGACCAGCACCAGAAAAGGGTTGTAAAACTGTCTGAAATCCTGAAAACGTCCCGCACACCTTACATGTGATCACTTTTCACCTTTTTACACCGGCTCTTTCATCTTTTTAAATAAAAAGTGAGCAGAGCTCAGTATAATAAAGGGCACAAAAGTGGTGTAAAATATCCCTGACAGATCTTACTCCAGGGGGCGCGTCATGAAGGTCGGCGCAGAAAAGCCCCAGCCTTGATAAATTGCCCAGCAAAGGTTTACATGACATTAGCGGATAACGAGCAGTGATACGGTCACCAGGTTCTCACGATGCTCCCGGTCCTGCGTTGTGGGGCGTTCCTATCCTGGTTACTATCCAAAAAGGCAGTAAAGGCGCAGGGCTCCACAGTGTATAATCCAGGGACTCCACGGTGTATAATCCAGGGACTCCATCCAGGGGCTCCATGGTGTATAATCCAAGGGCTCCACGGTGTATAATCTAGGGGCTCCACGGTGTATAATCCAGGGACTCCATCCAGGGGCTCCACGATGTATAATCCAGGGGCTCCACGGTGTATAATCCAGGGACTCCACGGTGTATAATCCAGGGACTCCACGGTGTATAATCCAGGGACTCCACGGTGTATAATCCAGGGACTCCACGGTGTATAATCCAGGGACTCCACGGTGTATAATCCAGGGACTCCACGGTGTATAATCCAGGGACTCCACGGTGTATAATCCAGGGACTCCACGGTGTATAATCCAGGGACTCCACGGTGTATAATCCAGGGGCTCCACGGTGTATAATCCAGGGACTCCACGGTTTCTTTTCCAAGGGCTCCTCTTTCTTCTTTCTTGCTTGCGTAGCTCGGTCCATCGTCCTGTTCCTTTATGAAGTATAATGGCTGTTAGGCTCTCAGGAGCGGATTTTTAGATCCTTTGATCACAGTACATCACTCCTCAGCCCATCCTACAGTACATCACTCCTCAGCCCATCCTGCAGAACATCACTCCTCAGCTCATCCTGCAGTACATCACTCCTCAGCCCATCCTGCAGTACATCACTGCTCAGCCCCATCCTGCAGAACATCACTCCTCAGCCCATCCTGCAGAACATCACTCCTCAGCCCATCCTGCAGTACATCACTCCTCAGCCCGTCCTGCAGTACAGCACTCCTCAGCCCATCCTGCAGAACATCACTCCCCATCCCCAACCTAGGAGGGTTGTAATTGTGAATTCCACTTCCCTGATTGGTTGCTGTGCGAATATTCTGATTATTGTGTGTTTTTATGATAAAAAGAATAATAAAGAGATTTTTATTGACGGTATAGCATCCTTGTAATTCCTTGTGGGTTACTAGTGTTCATCCCCATCCTGCAGTACATCACTCCTCAGCCCATCCTGCAGTACATCACTCCTCAGCCCATCCTGCAGTACATCACTCCTCAGCCCATCCTGCAGTACATCACTCCTCAGCCCATCCTGCAGTACATCACTCCTCAGCCCATCCTGCAGTACATCACTCCTCAGCCCATCCTGCAGTACATCACTCCTCAGCTCTGCAGCACTGAGGTCCCGGGTTCAAATCCCACCAAGGATGACATCTGAAAGTAGTCTGTACGTTCTCCCCGTGTTTTCATGTGTTTCCTCCAAGTTCTCCAGTTTTGTCTCACACTCCAAAGACTAATAGGGAATGTAGATTGTGAGCCCCGATGGTGATAGTGACGATCACGTCTGTAAATCGCTGTGGAATTAATGGCGCTATATAAGGCCCGTTTCACACGTCAGTGAAAAACAGTGACGTTTTTCACTGGCGTGTAAAACACGCACATGTCCCTGCGTGTGCCGTGAATCACGGCACACGTGGGTTGTCAAAGTGCAATTCGGGCTCCGTTATCCGTGGCCCGTGATTGCACTTAGAAATCAACTCACCTGTGCCCGCTCCCGCTCTCCATGGTGCTGAATCCTCTCGCGGTGCAGCATCCGGCTGGTGCTGACCCCCGCAGCAGCTGCTTCCGGGAAGGCTGTGTCGCACATAATGAATATGCGCGACAGTAATCAGCCGGCTTAGAAGCAGCAAGCTGCACGGGCTGCAGAGGACATCGCTGGACGCCGGGTGAGTTAAAATGGTTATTATTTTAAGTGCACGTTTTTTTCTGGCACGTGATTCACTGCGTGGTCCGTGGAACATCAGTGATGCCAGAAAAAAATGGACATGTCTCCGTGCAGCAATCACGCACACGCGGGTACGCCGCACGGAGACACGTGCAGTGACAAATCACTGACGTGTGAGCAGACCCATTCATTATAATGGGTCTGCGTATGTCAGTGATTCTGGTACGTTTAAAAAAAACCACAAACGTCCCAGAATCACTGACGTGTGAAAGGGGCCTTAGTGAGTAAAATAAATATCATCATCGCCATCTTCATGCCGCCCTATGGCTGTAGCCTGAAGGTGCGGTGAATACCAGGCCCTGATCCACCGGGCGGCACACAGATGACGTCCCCCATCATCAGCAGTCATGGAGAGACGTCCACTCTCAGCTCCACCTCCCGGTATGACGGATGACGTTACCTGCTCAGGTAGATCCATGTGTCAGAGCCGGCGTGCTGGGGAATGACACCGCTCCACCACAACAACGCCGTGAATCACAACATTACAGACCCATTAGTAATTCCACATTACCTGGAAATGTCGAGAAGACGAGTGGTAAAACCGCAGATTTATATCCTGGATCTCCGGCTGATTGTACCGCAACACAGTGCCTCTTAAAGGGGAAGTGCGTAAAAATATTTAGGAGTTCCTATGTATATAACCTACAAAAATGGCAACAAGCCAGCGCTCTGTAATGTCCTAGAGCACGAGACTGATACCATCTAAATCCATGAGACCTTTTTTTGTATCATCATCATAGTCATCATCATAGTTTTTAAGCACAAAAAACACAACACAAAAAACACAAAAAAAACACAGCTCAGTTTTTTTGTGTTTTTTGTCTGTTATCTTGGTCTAATGCAAGTTGGGGGTGCAGCCCTCCTGATACTGAGGCTGAACAATTACCTGCGTCTCACTTTTTGCTGTGTATTTAATCTGGGACCCAGCTGACCACTTTACCATTCATATTGAAGTTTTGGACATGACACAAGTCAGGTACAGAATATGTTTTTAACTTTAGTAGGTTAGGGACTGTCTCAGATGGGTACACCGTGACGAGGTGAGACAGCTTCTTACCTTTTTGCAAAAATGTATATACTAAGTACCCTGTTATTAAGCACTTGCATTTTATTTATTTATAGTCAGGGTATTTTTCCTACAATTTTTCTCCTTGGTTTTTTTCTATCATAGTTTTTAAGGTTGAAGGGAGACTCTAAAGCGGGCTTTACACGCTACGACATCGCTAATGCGGAGTCGTTGAGGTCACGGATTTTGTGACGCACATCCGGCCGCATTAGCGATGCCGTTGCGTGTGACACCGATAAGCGATTTTGCATCGTTGCAAAACAGTGCAAAATCGCTAATCGGCGACACGGGGGTCCATTCTCAATTATCGTTACTTCAGCAGTAACGAAGTTGTTCCTCGTTCCTGCGGCAGCACACATCGCTCCGTGTGACACCGCAGGAACGAGGAAGCTCTCCCTACCTGCCTCCCAGCCGCTATGCGGAAGGAAGGAGGTGGGCGGGATGTTACGTCCCGCTCATCTCCGCCCCTCCGCTGCGATTGGGCGGCGGTTCAGTGACGTTTCAGTGACGTCGCTGTGACGCCGCATGGACCGCCCCCTTAGAAAGGAGGCGGTTCGCCGGTCACAGCGACGTCGCCGGGCAGGTAAGTATGTGTGACGGCTCTGGGCGATGTTGTGCGGCACGGGCAGCGATATGCCCGTGTCGCGCAACAGATGGGGGCGGATACCCACACTAGCGATATCGGGACCGATATCGCAGTGTGTAAAGTAGCCTTTAGTCCATCTAGTTCAACCCGTAGCCTAACATGTTGATCCAGAGGAAGGCAAAAAAAAACCCAATGTGGCAAACAAGTTCCAATGGGGAAAAAATTTCCTTCCTTCGTCCACATCCGGCAATCAGACTAGTTCCCTGGATCAATACCCTGTCATAAAATCTAATATACATAACTGGTAATATTGCATTTTTCAAGAAAGGCGTCCAGGCTCTGCTTAAATGTTAGTAGTGAATCACTCATTACAACATCATGCGGCAGAGAGTTCCATAGTCTCACTGCTCGTACAGTAAAGAATCCTCATCTGTGATTATGATTAAACCTTCTTTCCTCAAGACGTAGCGGATGCCCCCGTGTTCCAGTCGCAGGCCTAGGTGTAAAAAGATCTTTGGAAAGGTCTCTGTAGTGTCCCCTCATATATTTATACATTGTGATTAGATCCCCCCTAAGCCTTCGTTTTTCCAGACTAAATAACCCCAAGTTTAATAACCTGTCTTGGTATTGCAGCCCACCCATTCCTCTAATAATCTTGGTGGCTCTTCTTTGCACCCTCTCCAGTTCAGCTATGTCCTTCTTATATATCAGTGACCAGAATTGTACACAGTATTCTACGTGCGGTCGCACTAGTGACTTGTACAGAGGTAGAACTATACTTTTTTCATGAACAGTTATACCTCTTTTAATACATCCCATTATTTTGTTAGCCCTGGCAGCAGCTGCCTGACACTGTCCACTAAAGTGAAGTTTACCATCCACCCATACACCCAAGTCTTTTTCTGTGTCTGTTTTACCCAGTGTTCTACAATTAAGTACATAATCATAAATGTTATTTCCTCTACCCAAGTGCATGACCTTACATTTATCTACATTAAACTTCAATTGCCACTTCTCAGCCCAATCCTCCAATTTACATAAATCTCCCTGTAATATAAAATTATCCTCCTCTGTATTGATTACTCTGCAGAGTTTAGTATCATCTGCAAATATTGAAATTCTACTCCGCATGCCCCCGACAAGGTCATTTATAAATATGTTGAAAAGAAGCGGGCCCAATACTGACCCCTGTGGTACCCCACAATGAACTGAGACCCAGTCCGAGTATGTACCATTAATAACCACCCTTTGTTTCCTATCACTGAGCCAGTTTTTAACCCAGTTCCACATATTTTCCCCTATCCCCATTATTCTCATTTTATGTACCAACCTTTTGTGTGGCACCGCATCAAAAGCTTTTGAAAAGTCCATATACTCAACATCCACTGCATTTCC
Organism: Anomaloglossus baeobatrachus; assembly: GCF_048569485.1. Taxonomy (NCBI): domain Eukaryota; kingdom Metazoa; phylum Chordata; class Amphibia; order Anura; family Aromobatidae; genus Anomaloglossus; species Anomaloglossus baeobatrachus. Next base: position 282,458,794 of record NC_134359.1, on the reverse strand, counting down.
CTGGTCCAGACTTGAACTTACCTCTTCATAGAAGCTGATCAAATTAGTTTGACAGGATCGATCCCTCATAAACCCATGTTGATACTCTGTCATAAGGTTATTTTTCTTGAGATACTCCAGTATAGCATCTCTCAAGAAACCCTCAAGGATTTTACCAACCGTAGAGGTTAAACTTACCGGCCTATAATTTCCCGGCTCAGTTTTTGTCCCCTTTTTGAATATTGGCACCACATTTGCTATGCGCCAGTCCTGCGGTAGCGACCCTGTTATTAAGGAATCTGAGAAGATTAAAAATAATGGTCTATCTATCACAGAACTCAATTCCTGTAGTACTCTGGGGTGTAGCCATCCGGGCCCGGAGATTTGTCAACCTTAGTGATTTTGAGGCGGCGGCGAACTTCCTGCTGGGTTAAGCAGGTAATATTCAAGGGTGAATTTATGGTATCACTGGTCATGTCATCTGCCATGGCATTTTCTTGTATAAAAACCGTAGAAAAAAAGTCATTCAGCAGGTTGGCTTTACCCTCATCCCCTTCCACCATTTCACCAAGACTATTTTTAAGGGGGTCAACACTATCGCTTTTCAGTTTTTTACTGTTTATGTAGTTAAAGAATATTTTAGGATTATTTTTACTTTCTCTCGCAATGAGTCTCTCTGTCTCAAACTTAGCTAACTTAATTTGCTTTTTACATATTTTATTTAATTTTCTATAATTATATAATGCCTCATCACTACCTACCCTCTTTAATTCTTTTAAGGCTTTCTGTTTTTCTTTTATTGCTTCCCTTACAGCTCTATTTAGCCATAGGGGTTTCCTCCTATTTCTAGCATGTTTGTTCCCATAGGGTATATTTTCTGCACAAGCCCTATTCAGGATGCTCATAAAAGTCTCCCATTTGCTTTGTGTACTTTTATTACTTAGTACATAAAAGTACTGTGCCCCATAAGAGTCCATAGGTTTCTATGGGAGCGATATTTCGGCTCTATAAATCACAGTTGCAGAATACAGTGCGTACGTGAGACCAAACCTTAAGTGAGTATTCATATGAGATGACCACAACGTGTAACCCTTAGTCCATGGCATATGATTACAGCTCAGTGCGGCACTGTGTGCTCACTGCCATGATTGCATTACTTAAAGGGGACATTTTCCATCATCATAAATGGATGCTGTTGGATAGAGCATGTAAAAACAAGCACTTTTGCAATTTACTGCTTGTTAAAATTTTCAACCGTTGAGATATTAACACTTTTCTTTTGTTTACAGCTGGTCGCCTTGGAGACCGACCACCGCTGCCAGACAAGAAAACATGCTCAGTGCTTACAATCGCTTTTCTGTTGAGCTTGAAAGAAAGGTTTTTGAGACTGGCGAGCATTGCTGGAGCTGGGCGAGTATTGCTGGAGCTGGGCGAGTATTGCTGGAGCCTGCCTGCCTTAGGAGCAATGCTTTAAAGTGAGAAACCAGCGGTGGTCGGTCTCCTAGGCAACAAGCTGTAAACAACAGAAAAGTGTTAATATCTTAAGAACGGCTGCAAATATTAACAACCAGTAAATTGCAAAAGCGTTTGTTTTTACAAGCTCTATCCAGTAAAGTATCCATCTATGAAGATGGGAATAACCCTTTAATGAATGAAGCACCATGTTTTATTAGACGCCTGTCATCTCCAGGATTATTGCTCTGCACTTATGTTACTCATACACCTTTAATTGCCTCCTATTAAGCCTCATTGTCTAGGTCATTGGTGCAAAGTAAACTGGAAACCTAGAGAAGGCGTCATACTCTGATCATTTATATGGAGTCTGCAGAATATTGCAGGAATGCTAAAAATGTGAGGTCTTATGGCCCAGTGCTGGGGTGGGGGAGGGCAGGAGGCGCAGGGTGACCAGGACCAAAGGGCTCCCCTTTAATAGGCAATGGATCCAGGTGGGAGGACACAATGTGATGAGATGAGCAAACCTACCCTGGAAAAGGCAAAAAAAGGATGCCCCCTACCTCTCCCCCAGTGCACACGCCCCGTCCCTGGACATGAAGGTCAAGCTGCAATGCAAGGGTTAAAAAAGAGAAGCCTCAAACTATGATGTAATGGCCCATATTTAATATACATCATAGGGGGCGTTTGAAAGATTATATAGACCATGAGCAGGTATTGCCCACCTGACTATTGCAAAACTACAACTGTCAGCATGGTCTGAGCTGCTGGGAGCTGTAGTTCTGCAACAGCTATGGGGCCAAAGGCTTTCAGGTCTTGCTGGGAGTTGTAGTTTTGGTATCCAGAGGCTATTAGCGCATAATGGGAGTTGTAGTTTTGCAAAGCGATAGGATCAGAGGCAGTCAGGGTTTGCTGGGAGTTGTAGTTTTGCAACAGCTCTCGGGCCAAAATCTGTCAGGTATTGCTTGGAAGTTGCAGTTTTTCTATCCAGAGGCTATTTGTGCATTGTGGGAGTGGTAGTTTTGCAAAGTGAAAGGGTCAGAGGCTGTCAGGGCTTGCTGGGAGTTGTAGTTTTCCTAGTCAGAAGCTATTAGTGCATAGTGGAGTGTGGTTTTGCAACAGCTGTTGAGCCAGAGGCATTTAGGGCTTGCTGGGAGTTGTAGTTTTGCAACAGCTTTGTACACCAGGTTGCATAAAACCGCACTATAATGCTCTGCTCTCATCTGCTATATAGTAACGGAAACTTGGAATTCAACCTAATGTCTCGCTCGTGACACGGCAGACACAGGGGCACCCAACAGACCCTACTGACATGTAATAAATCACAGTAAACACCATTTTATATGAAGAACAGTGAATATGATGAAATCTGCAACTGAGGTCCCCACAATGTGAACAGAACCTATAGCTGAGCTGAGGGACTCTGCTGCCACCTGCTGGTAACTATTAAGACCGCACCATGGGAAATAAGGGACACAGCCCGGCTGCAAACAAATCCATCCTGATAAAACACGACAATAACAGACAAGGAGGCGGAAGCTTTTTTCACCAGGACGTGCTCTTCTGTGTTTGTCCTCTCCTCAAATACACAGATAAGAGCAAAAATGACGTCCGACAAAAACACAATGACTCCGTCTGCGTCATTACTGACAATGGCCCCGAGCAGGGCAGAATAATCCTATTTTTTTTGTGCAAGGGCCACATTGTCTTAGCTGCAGCATCTCCGGGTTTGTCCTGTCATGGCTGCAGCATCTCCAGACTTGTCCTGTCATGGCTGCAGCATCTCCAGACTTGTCCTGTCATGGCTGCAGCATCTCCAGACTTGTCCTGTCATGGCTGAAGCATCTCCAGACTTGTCCTGTCATGGCTGCAGCATCTCCAGACTTGCCCTGTCATGGCTGAAGCATCTCCAGACTTGTCCTGTCATGGCTGCAGCATCTCCGGACTTGTCCTGTCATGGCTGCAGCATCTCCAGGCTTGTCCTGTCATGGCTGCAGTGTCTCCAGACTTGTCCTGTCATGGCTGAAGCATCTCCAGACTTGTCCTGTCATGGCTGCAGCATCTCCGGGTTTGTCCTGTCATGGCTGCAGCATCTCCAGACTTGTCCTGTCATGGCTGCAGCATCTCCAGACTTGTCCTGTCATGGCTGCAGCATCTCCAGACTTGTCCTGTCATGGCTGAAGCATCTCCAGACTTGTCCTGTCATGGCTGCAGCATCTCCAGACTTGCCCTGTCATGGCTGAAGCATCTCCAGACTTGTCCTGTCATGGCTGCAGCATCTCCGGACTTGTCCTGTCATGGCTGCAGCATCTCCAGGCTTGTCCTGTCATGGCTGCAGTGTCTCCAGACTTGTCCTGTCATGGCTGAAGCATCTCCAGACTTGTCCTGTCATGGCTGCAGCATCTCCAGACTTGTCCTGTCATGGCTGCAGCATCTCCAGGCTTGTCCTGTCATGGCTGCAGCATCTCCAGGCTTGTCCTGTCAAGGCTGCAGCATCTCCAGACTTGTTCTGTCATGGTTGAAGCATCTCCAGACTTGTACTGTCATGGCTGCAGCATCTCCAGACTTGTCTCTTATGGCTGAAGCATCTCCGGACTTGTCCTGTCATGGCTGAAGCAACTCCAGACTTGTACTGTCATGGCTGCAGCATCTCCAGACTTGTCTCTTATGGCTGAAGCATCTCCGGACTTGTCCTGTCATGGCTGAAGCATCTCCAGACTTGTACTGTCATGGCTGCAGCATCTCCAGACTTGTCTCTTATGGCTGAAGCATCTCCAGACTTGTACTGTCATGGCTGCAGCATCTCCAGACTTGTCTCTTATGGCTGAAGCATCTCCGGACTTGTCCTGTCATGGCTGAAGCAACTCCAGACTTGTCCTGTCATGGCTGCAGAATCTCCGGACTTGTCCTGTCATGGCTGCAGCATCTCCAGACTTCTCTCCTATGGATGCAGCATCTCCAGACTTGTTCTCTCATGCCTGCAGCATCTCCAGACTTCTCTCCCATGGCTGCAGCATCTCCAGACTTGTCCTGTCATGGCTGCAGCATCTCCGGACTTGTCCTGTCATGGCTGCAGCATCTCTGGACTTGTCCTGTCATGGCTGCAGCATCTCCGGACTTGTCTCCTGTTTTAATAGATCTGTTCTCCGGTCTATGTCATGTCACTCAGTCCCGGTCACCACTTTTAATGATCAGCTGATAACTAATCGCAGCCTTCAGACTACTTGGATCTCCTCCTACATCACCGTATACATCCCGACATTACTGCCTACATCACTGTACACATCCCACCATTACCTCCTACATCACCGCATACATCCCGACATTACTGCCTACATCACTGTACACATCCCACCATTACCTCCTACATCCCCGCACACATCCTGACACTACCGCCCACATCACCGTACACATCCCACCATTACCGCCTACATCACCGCACACATCCCGACATTACCGCCTACATCATCACCGCACACATCCCGACACTAGAGCCCACATCATTACCGCACACACCCCGACATTACCGCCTACATCACCGCACACATCCCGACATTACCGCCTACATCATCACCGCACACATCCTGACACTACAGCCCACATCATCACCACACACATCCCGACATTACCGCCTACATAACCGCACACTTCCCGACACTACCGCCTACATCACCGCACACTTCCCGACACTACCGCCTACATCACCGCACACTTCCTGACATTACCGCCTACATCACCGCACACAGCCCAACATTACCGCCCACATCACCGCACACATCCCGACATCACTGCATACATCCAGACATTACCGCTTACATCACCGCACACAGCCCAACATTACCGCTTACATCATCACCGTACACACCCCGACATCACTGCATACATCCAGACATTACCGCTTACATCCCCGCACACATCCCGACATTACCGCCTACATCATCACCGTACACACCCCGACATCACTGCATACATCCCGACATTACCGCTTACATCCCCGCACACATCCCAACACTACAGCCCTCATCATCCCTGCACACATCCTGACACTACAGCCCTCATCATCCCTGCACACATCCTGACACTACAGCCCTCATCATCCCTGCACACATCCTGACACTACAGCCCTCATCATCCCTGCACACATCCTGACACTACAGCCCTCATCATCCCTGCACACATCCTGACATTACCGCCTACATCACCGTACACATACCGACATTACTGCACACATCCCGACACTACCGCCTACATCACCGTACACAACCCGACACTACAGCCCTCATGATCATCGCACACACCCCGACACTACAGCCCTCATCATCACCGCACACATCCCTACACTACAGCCCTCATCATCCCCACACACACACACACACCGGCATTACCTCAGTGACGTCCCCCCTGACATCACGATTCACTTTAGTTGCTGCGTGGAGCTCACAGGAGCGGAGGTGTTCTACTGCCGCTCCTGTCAGCTTTATGTAGCAGAGCTGGATGCGTCGCGGGACCTCTGGCGATTACGGCGGACCTGGAGGGGCATTTCTGGATTTTAATAAAGTGGTGAAAGAGGGTGTTTTTTGTCTTTTATTACAAATAAAGGATTTTTTGTGTGTGTGTGTTTATTTACTTTCACTTACAGGTTAATCATGGAATGTGTCTCATAGACGCCTGCCATGATTAACTTAGGACTTAGTGGCAGCTAAGGGCTGCTGCCATTGACTCCTTATTACCACGATTTACACCGCACCAGGGCAATTCGGGATGAGCCGGGTAGAGTCCCGGGATTGTGCTATCTAAAGGATGCAGCAATTTCGGGCGGCTGCTGGCTGATATTGGTAGATTGGGGGGCTCCCCATAACGTGGGGCTCCCCATCCTGAGAAAACCAGCCTTCAGCCGTGTGGCTTTACCCTGGCTGGTATTAAAATTGGGGGGGACCGCACGTCGTTTTTTTTTAAATTATTTATTTACTTATTTTACTGCGCGATATAGACCCGCCCACCTGCGGCTGTGATTGGTTGCAATGAGACAGCTGTCACTCAGCGTGGGGGTGTGTCTGACTGGTACCAATCATAGGCGCCGGTGGGCGGGGAAAGCAGGGAATACGAGATTTGAAAATGCCGGCCGCTCATTATTCAAAGAGGCAAAGCCGCTGGAGCAGTGTGTTACGGTTGCTGCGAGCACTGGAGACTATGTCCAGATTTCTTGCTACTGCACATGTGCGAGCGCTGGAGACTAAGTCCAGATTTCTTGCTACTGCACATGTGCGAGCGCTGGAGACTAAGTCCAGATTTCTTGCTACTGCACATGTGCGAGCGCGGGAGACTAAGTCCTATCTTGGAGCCATTGCACATGTGCGGGTGACATCATCGCTGACACGAGGTCACATGTCTCTGACACCTTCTATGCCGATTGGTCGCTGGTCATGTGCTTGTGACGCCTTGCTCGGTGATAGGCCAGCATGACGTCACTCCTGTCGTTCTGGCAGCGGATTGGCTCTGGTGTCCTCCATCTTGGATGAGGCACAGAGTCTATATAAGACCCTGACACACGCCGCATGGCGCTCAGTCCTCTTGGTTCATGCATGAGGGTAGACGCTCTGTGCACGTCCCTCTAGGCATCTCTCTGTCTATGCTAGGTGAGCGCTACCGGCAGGGTAGCGTTCTTATACCTTACAGCTTCGGCTGCTGTCCGTATCCTTACCTCTTAGGGGAGCGGACATAGGCAGGTGCCTGAGGCACATGGTCTGGCTGGGCCTTGTGATTCGACTCGTAGGTGGACGTTGCCGCTAGGGTAACGTTCCTTATACTGCGTCTGGCAGTTGTTCGTATCCTCGCACACTAGGGGAGCGAACAGAGGTAGGAGCTTTGTGCGGCTTACGCTGCTGTTCGTCTCTTTTGCACCACTAGAAGAGCGGACCTAGGCAGGTGCCATATCTAGTGGTTCGTGTCCTTGCACACTAGTGGAGCGAACGCAGGTAGGAGCTTTGTGCGGCTTACGCTGCTGTTCGTCTCTTTTGCACCACTAGAAGAGCGGACCTAGGTAGGTGCCATTTCGCACACATCGCCTTTATCTCTGTGATTATTAACAGAGATCATTCCACACACCCTCCAAGTAAGGGAGGAATTGCTTTACTTATTATATCCTTCTGTGAGTTAACAGAGGTATTGCACTCTGCCATAGTCTGCAGCAGAGTCTTTGCACGGTGGACCCTGACTGTCTGATACTCCTTTAAGTTATTATCAGACAGCCCCCCGTAACACAGTGTGACACCCGTGCAGGGCCGCGCCGGTGATCGGTGAGTATGAGAGAGGGGGAGAGACTGACCGACCGACAGACAGAGAGAGGGACAGACAGACAGAGACAGACAGACAGACAGAGCGACTAACTGACAGAGAAAGAGACCGACTGACAGACAGAGGGAGATTCACAGACATCCACAGACAGACATTGACAGAGAGAGGCTGAAAAGTCCTGTGTTTTGTTTGTCAAAAAAGCATGCGGAACGCAACAAAAATGCAGTCCAAGTGCATTTTGGTTGCGTTTTGATCCACATCATTGATTTAAATGGGTGGAAAATGCAGCTACAACGCAAAAAAGAAATGACATGCTGCTTTTTTTTCCGCAGCGATTTTGGGCATCCAAAACTCTGCGTCTACAAACGCAGCGTGTGCATTGATTTTTCGGCTTTCTCATAGACTTTGCTGGGGAAGCTGAATGCATGCAATTTGGCACTGAAAACGCTGCAGTTCAAAACGCAGCATTTCCGCGGAAAAAAATGCAACGTGCGCCCAGAGACAAGTGACCGCCCGTGAGCACATATACATCGCGGTCTAGAGCTTAGATGTGTCCTGATCACTCCAATATCAGTCTTATCATCGCCACAAAGTTCACTTTCAAGAACTGATCCTTCACATCTGCCTGTTATTTTGCTCTGAGTCCTTTTGTTCTATAAAGTCATAACAATTGTAGTCACAACCATAAAGTCATTCCATGAAATAATAAGCATTTATATATAATGTGCTACAATGCAGCCGGAATGTATTTTGCAAAAAAACCAGGGATTATATACCTAACCAAAATAGAGTTTAAATCAATGCAGGGAAAAAGTGTCAGCAGTGCAAGGGTCTGGATCTGGCAACAAACCTGCTACACACCTATTTAATTACATGAATGATATATAGGTAAGTACTACACTGCTAACAAAGTCATAATTGTAGTCACAAACATGCAGTCATTTCATCAAATAATAGGTATTAATTGACCTATAAAGTGCTGAAAAGCAGGAGGAATATTTTTGCAAAAAACAGGGATTAAATACCTAACCAAAATTAGAATGAATAGAAAAGACTCCCCTCACTTCTGGTCTGATGAAGCCTGCTCTGTGACACGCAAAATGCGGTTCTCTCTCCTGGGGGGGCTCCAGACTCTTGCACTGCTGGCACTTTATCTCTGCATTGATTTATATTCTATTCTGTTTTGGTATGTAATCCCTGTTTTTTTGTCAAAAAATTCCTCCAGCATTGCAGCACTTGTCAATACTTAATATTTGATGAAATGACTGTTTGTGAGTACAACTGCTATGAGTTTTTTTTTTGTTTGTTTGTTTTTTAAGCAGGGCAGTACTAATTGTATAAGTTTGTAAGGGTTTTGTTAAAATATCCAGAACCTTGCATTGCTGGCACTTTATCCCTGCATTGATTTAAACTCTTGTTTTTTGGTATGTAATCCCTGATTTTTGCAATAAAAAACCCTCCTACATAGTAACACTTTATATATCAATAATTATTATTTGCTAGAATGGCTACATGGTTGTGACTACAATTGTTATGACTTTGGCAGCAGGGTGGTACTTACCCATATGTAATTACACAGGTCTGTAGTGTTTTTTTTTCCTGCCAGAAGTCTATTGCATCTGTCATCTTTCCCTCTTTTTTATATTCAATATTTGTATCTGGTATGGTTTTTGTACCCAAATCAATGTCATTGTTTTGCAGGATACCGCACTTGTTTCTCCGGCTTTTCTTTTCATTTTTTTATTAGTGGTTTTGCAGACACCCCATGGGTAACCAAACAGGTCTCCCTGAGGTCTCTCTATTTACTCGATCTTTTTACTAGTATTTACTTGAATCATATCTGAAGGATTTAGCTTTTTCTAAGCTTCTATTGCTATGGACCTCTCCCTCCGGTCAGGAAGAGCCTCTGCCAGTCAGAGCATTGTGTGCGATCCCCGCCCCAGTTATACGGCCGTGTGACTGCTGCCTAACTACTGCTCCCATCATCCCGTGCCTGCTCTGCACTACTACTCAGCAATCTTCATACTCTGGCTGGTGATAGATGAAGCCGTTTATATCTCTCCACACACCGGACATTGGCGCCTGAGTGTGAGGCCGCTTCTCTGGGAAAATATAAGATCATGTTATAGCGCGGAACTCCTGCTTGTAGCTGTGGAACTGATCTGTACATAGACTGCAGGAATAAGCGACTGGGGAGATAATGACGGAGATCTGGAAAGGTGCTTACATAACACATTAGTGTTCGGTGGATTTTATCTATGGACTGTATTTGGGATAATTCTCATGGGGAAGAAGTTATATTAGAGTCAAAAGAACTGCAGAAGAAGCAGAAAGGGCGGTAAATTCAAACTCCCTAACAGTTCCGTATTCAGCCAATCAGCAGAGGAAAGGGCGGAGTTCTCAGTCTGTAAAACACGCCCCGGACATGCGTCATCTTTTCAGTTCTCCTTCTGGTCCGACCATCCTCTACATAAAGGAGGAGCCGGCGGCCGTTCATCACTTGTTCTGTTCTATCTGCTCTGAAGATGTCTGGTCGTGGTAAAGGAGGAAAAGGTCTCGGGAAAGGCGGCGCCAAGCGGCACAGGAAGGTGCTCCGTGATAACATCCAAGGCATCACCAAGCCCGCCATCCGCCGTCTCGCCCGCAGAGGAGGCGTCAAGCGCATCTCCGGCCTCATCTACGAAGAGACTCGCGGAGTCCTGAAAGTTTTCCTGGAGAATGTGATCCGTGACGCCGTCACCTACACCGAGCACGCCAAGAGGAAGACCGTCACCGCCATGGACGTGGTGTACGCGCTGAAGCGCCAGGGCCGCACTCTCTACGGCTTCGGGGGTTAATTCTGCTTTATTCTGTTCTGACAACACAAAGGCTCTTTCCAGAGCCACCCACATCTACCTGAAAGGCTACAATGTCCTGCTGCTGTGGGGTGAGCGGAGGGCGGATCTCCTGTGCCCTGGTGAATGCTGTCCGCTCTCACTGATCTATCATGTGGCTGATCATATAACACCGGGGTACATGATGGGGGTGGTATAGCCGAACATGGAGATATCTGAGCACAGTCCATATCCTGCTGTGCTGCGGTTACTACAGGGTAAGAAGCAAAGTTCTGCTGTGAGATGAATGTGTTGATGCTGCTTAATGATATTTTTAGGATCAGACCCGTGTGGGTGATCGGGTGCAGCAAATATTCACCGGGAATAACGCTGTATGAGGCACCTGGATAGATGGACGCACTGTACCGGGTTTATAAACTACTGTGTAATCACCGCGTCTTGGGCACTTTAATCTCGGATCGATGGCGGCCACCGAAGATTAATGATAACCCTTCAGAATAATAATGGCGGCTCATCCTCCATCCAGCGCGATCACCGTGTGCGGGGGCAGCAGGTCTGGAGGACAGGACTGCGCTGTATCCGGAGTATTGTAGAGCTGCCCCAGACCTGAACCCTCACAATATAATCCCCCCTATATGCAGAGGCGCAGGCTATAATCAGATGGACGGAGAGCAGCGATTGGGGGGATGTTCACAATAACGGCAGGAGGGTCACAGCAGCGGGTGACAGAAAAGTAACTGAAACCGCAGCTGAATACGGTGACACCAAAGGGTTAACACACGGATGAGCGCTCTTAATGACATGACGTGTATATAGGCGGAGCTACAACGAATTTGAAATTCCCGCTCAGTGGTGACGGTTTCTTCTGTTCCTTTTCTGTAACACGTGCTCCTGCCTTCTTTACAGTTTGTGCTGCTGCTGTGGGGTGAGCTGACTGCCGATCTCCGGTGCATGCTGTAACTGTCACTGATCTGTCATGTGTCTGATAATACAGATAAGTCCGGGGTGTATAATCCAGTACAAGTGTCTCCTTCCCGTATTTAACTCATTACTGGCCAAGTATCGGCCGATCCCGCTCTACAATAGTACCCGTTCCCCTGACATATGGCGACTGTGAGAAGAACGGGTATTATTGTACCCCCCAAACCCCTGCAGCGCCCACATCCTGCTAGAACATACGAGGTGATCGGGCAGAGCTACCTGTATCCATAGTTCCGGCTGCGCACGACTGTGACCCTATTTAGCGGGGAAGTTTGCGACTTCTGTAAGATTGCTTCTAGGTAGCCGCACTAAGTTATATGAAAACCCGGCGTCTCCACTCCACGGCAAAGACAATAAATCTCTGTCCTCAGCACAAGACCCTCCATCCCCTGTATATACTGAGCGCTGCTGTATACACTATAGAATTGTCCCAACTGAAAAGCAACCGCTGCTCCATCGCCACATGATGTCAGCTCTGGAGCAGATCAGCCCATTCATTTCACGCCCTGAATATCTGCTCTGTAGGAAACGCAGCACAGGAGTGCGGGAAGTACATATATCTATACACCGCCTGGTGCTCCTGTTCTATCAGACAATCCGATAAGTGCGGACATCGGCCGATATCAGCGGCACCAGCTCTGATGAGGAGGATGTGGTGGCTCTTAGAAGAGCCTTTGTGTTGTGGATGATGCGGATCAGCGGCGTCACTTGCTCTTCTTGCTGCTCTCGGTCTTCTTGGGCAGCAGCACGGCCTGGATGTTGGGCAGGACGCCTCCCTGGGCAATGGTCACCCCACCCAGCAGCCTGTTCAGCTCCTCGTCATTGCGCACGGCCAGCTGCAGGTGACGGGGGATGATGCGGGTCTTCTTGTTGTCCCGGGCAGCATTGCCGGCCAATTCCAGGATCTCAGCGGTCAGATACTCGAGCACAGCGGCCAGGTAGACCGGAGCGCCGGCGCCCACTCTCTCGGCGTAATTGCCCTTGCGGAGAAGCCTGTGCACACGACCAACCGGGAACTGCAGTCCTGCCCGGGATGAGCGGGTCTTGGCCTTAGCGCGGGCCTTCCCTCCTTGTTTGCCGCGTCCAGACATCGCTGCGTTCTCAAAGATCAGCAGGTAAAGAACTGTGATGTGACGCGTGTGCGGCTCCGGAGTGTTTTATAAGCGGCTGCTCCGCCCTCCTCTCCTGTCATTGACTGAATCTGAAGTCAGCCATGGAAAGGAGACTTGTGCATCCACCAATGAGCTGCAGGGGCGTTGATCATGACGTTTCCACTAGTCACATGCCTTTTTCACCCAATAGAACAGCCATGTGGCATCAGTGCTCATTTGCATGGCCGGTCTATAAATACGGCCGCTCTGGGAGGAGCAGGATCACTATTCTCTTCTCTTGTGACGGGTTCTTTCTGTTCTCATCATGCCTGATCCCGCCAAGTCCGCCCCAGCCGCTAAGAAGGGCTCCAAGAAAGCCGTGACCAAGACTCAGAAGAAGGACGGCAAGAAGCGGAGGAAGAGCCGGAAGGAGAGCTATGCCATCTACGTGTACAAGGTGCTGAAGCAGGTGCACCCCGACACCGGCATCTCCTCCAAGGCCATGGGCATCATGAACTGCTTCGTGGGTGACATCTTCGAGCGCATCTCAGGGGAAGCCTCCCGCCTGGCTCATTACAACAAGCGCCACACCATCACCTCCCGGGAGATCCAGACCGCCGTGCGCCTGCTGCTGCCGGGAGAGCTGGCCAAGCACGCCGTGTCCGAGGGCACCAAGGCCGTCACCAAGTACACCAGCGCCAAGTGATCACCACTGCTGCTCCCATCCTCCACACCACAAAGGCTCTTCTAAGAGCCACCACATTGTCTACAGCAGAGCCTGATACTGGAGAGACTGGCTATACAGCACAATGACGCGGTATATAGTGTTATAGTTGGAATGTAAAGTACCTTTATACAGATGTATTGCGTAATATTGCGGTTCACAGTCCTAGATTAGGAGTATACTGCATTATACAGAGCTATGGGGGTATACGGCAATGTCAGTATACACAACCATTTTGAGATTTATGGAGGTATGTAGCATATGGAGATAACTACTATATGGGGGTACTGGGAACATCGCGGGCAGTAACTGGTTAACTAATCGTCTATGGGCGGAGCCAGGGCCTTACTGACTGTTGATTGGCTGAACGTTAAATTTGAAATTCCCGCCCTATGGCTGAGAGTTTCTGCTCTTTGTTCTCGGTAACACGCGGTGATTCAGGCGGTAGTGTCCGGATGTGTGCGGTGATGTAGGTGGTAATGTCGGGATGTGTGCGATGATGATGTAGACGGTAATGGTGTGATGTGTGCGGTGATGTAGGCGGTAGTGTCCGGATGTGTGCGGTGATGTAGGTGGTAATGTCGGGATGTGTGCGATGATGATGTAGACGGTAATGGTGTGATGTGTACAGTGATGTAGGCGGTAATGTCGGGATGTGTGCGGTGATGCAGGCGGTAATGTCGGGATGTGTGCGGTGATGTAGGTGGTAATGTCAGGATGTGTGCGATGATGATGTAGACGGTAATGGTGTGATGTGTGCGGTGATGTAGGCGGTAATGTCAGGATGTGTGCGATGATGATGTAGACGGTAATGGTGTGATGTGTACAGTGATGTAGGCGGTAATGTCGGGATGTGTGCGGTGATGTAGGAGGAGATCCAATAGTCTGAAGGCTGCGATTAGTTATCAGCTGATCATTAAAAGTGGTGACCAGGACTGAGTGACATGACATAGACCGGAGAACAGAACTACTAAAACAGGAGACAAGTCCGAAGATGCTGCAGCCATGACAGGACAAGTCCGGAGATGCTGCAGCCATGACAGGACAAGTCTGGAGATGCTGCAGCCATGACAGGACAAGTCTGGAGATGCTGCAGATATGACAGGACAAGTCTGGGGATGCTGCATCCATGGGAGACAAGTCTGGAGATGCTGCAGCCATGACAGGACAAGTCTGGAGATGCTGCAGCCATGACAGGACAAGTCTGGAGATGCTGCAGTCATGGGAGACAAGTCTGGAGATGCTGTAGCCATGACAGGACAAGTCTGGAGATGCTGTAGCCATGACAGGACAAGTCTGGAGATGCTGCAGCCATGACAGGACAAGTCTGGAGATGCTGCAGCCATGACAGGACAAGTCTGGAGATGCTGCAGCCATGACAGGACAAGTCTGGAGATGCTGCAGCCATGGGAGACAAGTCCGGAGATGCTGCATCTATTGGAGACAAGTGCGGAGATGCTCCAGCCATGACAGGACAAGTGCGGAGATGCTGCAGCCATGACAGGACAAGTCTGAAGATGCTGCAGCCATGACAGGACAAGTCTGAAGATGCTGCAGCCATGACAGGACAAGTCTGGAGATGCTGCAGCCATGACAGGACAAGTCCGGAGATGCTGCAGCCATGGGAGACAAGTCCGGAGATGCTGCATCTATTGGAGACAAGTGCGGAGATGCTCCAGCCATGACAGGACAAGTGCGGAGATGCTGCAGCCATGACAGGACAAGTCTGGAGATGCTGCAGCTAAGACAATGTGGCCCTTGTACAAAAAAATAGGATTATGCTGCCCATGCTCGGGGCCATTGTCAGTAATGACGCAGACGGAGTCGTCGTGTTTTTGTCGGACGTCATTTTTGCTCTTATCTGTGTATTTGAGGAAAGGACAAACACAGAAGAGCACGTCCTGGTGAAAAAAGCTTCCGCCTCCTTGTCTGTTATTGTCGTGTTTTATCAGGATGGATTTGTTTGCAGCCGGGCTGTGTCCCTTATTTCCCGTGGTGCGGTCTTAATAGTTACCAGCAGGTGGCAGCAGAGTCTCACGGCTCAGCTATAGGTTCTGTTCACATTGTGGGGACCTCAGTTGCAGATTTCATCATATTCACTGTTCTTCATATAAAATGATGTTTACTGTGATTTATTACATGTCAGTAGGGTCTGTTGGGCGCCCCTGTGTCTGCCGTGTCACGAGCGAGACATTAGGTTGAATTCCAAGTTTCCGTTACTATATAGCAGATGAGAGCAGAGCATTATAGTGCGGTTTTATGCAACATGTTGAACAAAGCTGTTGCAAAACTACAACTCCCAGCAATCCTAAATGCCTCTGCAACTCCCATTATGCACAAATAGCTTCTGACTAGGAAAACTACAACTCCCAGCAAGCCCTGACAGCCTCTGACCCTTTCACTTTGCAAAACTACCACTCCCACAATGCACAAATAGCCTCTGGATAGAAAAACTGCAACTTCCAAGCAATACCTGACAGATTTTGGCCCGAGAGCTGTTGCAAAACTACAACTCCCAGCAAGCCCTGACTGCCTCTGATCCTATCGCTTTGCAAAACTACAACTCCCATTATGCGCTAATAACTTCTGGATACCAAAACTACAACTCCCAGCAAGACCTGAAAGCCTTTGGTCCTATAGCTGTTGCAGAACTACAGCTCCCAGCAGCTCAGACCATGCTGACAGCTGTAGTTTTGCAATAGTCAGGTGGGCAATACCTGCTCATGGTCTATATAATCTTTCTAACGCCCCCTATGATGTATATTAAATATGGGCCATTACATCATGGTTTGAGGCTTCTCTTTTTTAACCCTTGCATTGCAGCTTGACCTTCATGTCCAGGGACGGGGCATGTGCACTGGGGGAGAGGTAGGGGGCATCCTTTTTTGCCTTTTCCAGGGTAGGTTTGCTCAGCTCATCCCATTGTGTCCTCCCACCAGGATTTATTGCCTAATAAAGGGGAGCCCTATGGTCCTGGTCACCCTGCGCCTCCTGCCCTCCCCCACCCCAGCACTGGGCCATAAGACCTCACATTTTTAGCATTCCTGCAATATTCTGCAGACTCCATATAAATGATCAGAGTATGACGCCTTCTCTAGGTTTCCAGTTTACTTTGCACCAATGACCTAGACAATGAGGCTTAATAGGAGGCAATTAAAGGTGTATGAGTAACATAAGTGCAGAGGAATAATCCTGGAGATGACAGGCGTCTAATAAAACATGGTGCTTCATTCATTAAAGGGTTATTCCCATCTTCATAGATGGATACTTTACTGGATAGAGCTTGTAAAAACAAACACTTTTGAAATTTATTGCTTGTTAATATTTGCAGCCGTTCTTAAGATATTAACACTTTTCTGTTGTTTACAGCTTGTTGCCTAGGAGACCGACCACCGCTGGTTTCTCACTTTTAAGCATTGCTCCTAAGGCATGCAGGCTCCAGCAATACTCGCCAGGCTCCAGCAATACTCGCCAGGCTCCAGCAATAGTCGCCAGTCTCAAAAACCTTTCTTACAAGCTCATCAGAAAAGTGATTGTAAGCACTGAGCATGTTTTCTTGTCTGGCAGCGGTGGTCGGTCTCCAAGGTGACCAGCGGTAAACAAAAGAAAAGTGTTAATATCTCAACGGTTGAAAATTTTAACAAGCAGTAAATTGCAAAAGTGCTTGTTTTTACATGCTCTATCCAACAATATCCATTTATGAAGATGGAAAATGTCCCCTTTAAGTAATGCAATCATGGCAGTGAGCACACAGTGCCGCACTGAGCTGTAATCATATGCCGTGAACTAAGGGTTACATATTGTGATTATCTCATATGAATACTCACTTAAGGTTTGGTCTCACGTACGCACTGTATTCTGCATCTGTGATTTATAGAGCCGAAATATCGCTCCCATAGAAACCTATGGACTCCAATGGGGCACAAAAAAAGGTCTCATGGATTTAGATGGAATCAGTCTCATGGTCCTGGACATTACAGAGCGCTGGCTTGTTGCCATTTTTGTAGGTTATATACATAGGAATGCCTAAATATGTATGTGCGCTTCCCCTTTAAGAGGCACTTTGTTGCCGTACAATCAGCCGGAGATCCAGGATATAAATCTGCGGTTTTACCACTCGTCTTCTCGACATTTCCAGGTAATGTGGAATTACTAATGGGTCTGTAATGTTGTGATTCACGGCGTTGTTGTGGTGGAGCGGTGTCATTCCCCAGCACGCCGCCTCTGACACATGGAGCTACCTGAGCAGGTAACGTCATCCGTCATACCGGGAGGTGGAGCTGAGAGCGGACGTCTCTCCATGGCTGCTGATGATGGGGGACGTCATCTGTGTGCCGTCCGGTGGATCAGGGCCTGGTATTCACCGCACCTTCAGGCTACAGCCATAGGGCGGCATGAAGATGGCGATGATGATATTTATTTTACTCACTTATATAGCGCCATTAATTCCACAGCGATTTACAGACGTGATCATCACTATCACCATCGGGGCTCACAATCTACATTCCCTATTAGTCTTTGGAGTGTGAGACAAAACTGGAGAACCCGGAGGAAACACATGAAAACACATGAAAACACGGGGAGAACGTACTGACTACTTTCAGATGTCGTCCTTGGTGGAATTTGAACCCGGGACCTCAGTGCTGCAGGGCTGAGGAGTGATGTGCTGCAGAGCTGAGGAGTGATATACTGCAGGATGGGGATGAGGAGTGATGTACTGCAGGATGGGGATGAGGAGTGATGTTCTGCAGGATGGGGCTGAGGAGTGATGTTCTGCAGGATGGGCTGATGAATGATGTACTGCAGGATGGGCTGAGGAGTGATGTTCTGCAGGATGGACTGAGGAGTGATGTTCTGCAGGATGGGGCTGAGGAGTGATGTTCTGCAGGATGGGGCTGAGCAGTGATGTACTGCAGGATGGACTGAGGAGTGATGTACTGCAGGATGAGTTGAGGAGTGATGTTCTGCAGGATGGGCTGAGGAGTGATGTACTGTAGGATGGGCTGAGGAGTGGTGTTCTGCAGGATGGGCTGAGGAGTGATGTACTGCAGGATGGACAGATGAGTGATGTTCTGCAGGATGGGCTGAGGAGTGATGTTCTGCAGGATGGGCTGAGGAGTGATGTTCTGCAGGATGGGCTGAGGAGTGATGTTCTGCAGGATGGGCTGAGGAGTGATGTTCTGCAATTAGTGTTTGTATATAACGGGATAAGAGAGTTGATTTTTTGTGCAAAACATGAGAACAGAACAAAATCATCAGATGGGTTGTTGCTGTGAGCCCCTGCCCCCTGCGTCCAGTCCTCTGTGTTCTGCCCCCTGTGTCCTGCCCCCTGTGTCCTGCGATCCCCATAATAAAGGTTATTGGGTCTTTTATATATTTATTGTACATAGTTTTTGTCTCAGGCTGTATGACACCAAACACGGCCGCCATCACATCTACAGGGGTCTCTCCCGGGTTTCTAAATATTCATAGTTTTTATTCATGTCATCATCTGTCACTCAGTTTCCCCAGAATCCTCGGTGGCCGATCTGCGGCTCCAGAGCTGTGAATTGGGGGCGGCATCGATCACACATTTGCCTTTTATAGAACTAAGTCCTCTGCTTTGTAACTTGACGTGAAAATTGAGACATCTGTGTTCCGCTGTTTTCAGATGATGATGATGACGGCCGGGATCAGAATGGAGCGTTCATGTCTGTTCTCACTGTGATGACATCATAGGTTTATGACATCATGGAATATGCAAATTATAGATGACCACCCCGATGACTACATAAAGGGGCGACACTCACTTGCCTAGGTCATCACTTTGTGATGTCACAGTGATCAAAGGATCTAAAAATCCGCTCCTGAGAGCCTAACAGCCATTATACTTCATAAAGCAACAGGACGATGGACCGAGCTACGCAAGCAAGAAAGAAGAAAGAGGAGCCCTTGGAACAGAAACCGTGGAGCCCCTGGATTATATACCGTGGAGTCCCTGGATTATACACCGTGGAGCCCCTGGATTATACTCTGTGGAGCCCTTGGATGGAGTCCCTGGATTATACACCGTGGAGTCCCTGGATTATACACCGTGGAGCCCCTGGATTATACACCGTGGAGTCCCTGGATTATACACCGTGGAGCCCTGCGCCTTTACTGCCTTTTTGGATAGTAACCAGGATAGGAGCGCCCCACAACGCAGGACCGGGAGCATCGTGAGAACCTGGTGACCGTATCACTGCTCGTTATCCGCTAATGTCATGTAAACCTTTGCTGGGCAATTTATCAAGGCTGGGGCTTTTCTGCGCCGACCTTCATGAAGCGCCCCCTGGAGTAAGATCTGTCAGGGATATTTTACACCACTTTTGTGCCCTTTATTATACTGAGCTCTGCTCACTATTTATTTAAAAAGATGAAAGAGCCGGTGTAAAAAGGTGAAAAGTGATCACATGTAAGGTGTGTGGGACGTTTTCAGGATTTCAGACAGTTTTACAACCCTTTTCTGGTGTTGGTCCCCCTGACCTAAAATCGGCAGCCTCATAAAGTGTATCGTATATGGAGATGTTGAGTTCGGGTCAGGGTTGTGTCCAAGAGACCACGAAAGAAGAAACTAATTAGAATTACGGTTATAAGTTGTTAATTTGTACAGATTTGTGTTAGTATTGATAGTTGGGGTTTATTTCATTTAGGGTTGTTTTGGCCTCACTAGCCTCAAGCTCGCTCCTCCGGCCAGCAGCTACTCTGTAGATGCAACCCTGGGCCTGTGGTAAGGCTTTATCCATTCACAGGGGTGTAATGGTGACGGTCAGGGTTCCTATTGAACCTACAGAATGGAGTGGCTTGTGTGAAGTCTGTCTGAGGAAACCTTATGAGCTGATGGCCTTAGACAGATTTTAACATTTTGGAAAAAAGTTTTAGTAGCTTATTTCCATTAGGGTTAATTCAACCGCTCTGGTATTAAGCTCCTAATTCCCTTTGTGTAAAGAACATTTTTACAGTGTGAGCAATGAGATGATGGATCTCTCTGCCACATTATCTTATGGTCATGGAGGCCTGTGCGCCTTTCTTGACTATTTGCAGGTTATTGGCACTAGATTATGGGACGTTGATCCAGGGAACTAGTCTGATTGCCGTATGTGGAGTCGGGAAGGAATTTTTCCCCTAATATGGGGCAATTGTCTTTTGCCTCATGGGGTTTTCACCTTCCTCTGGATCAACACATTAGCTTTTAGGCTGAACTTGTGTCTTTCAACCTTAAGGCTATTAACCTGTTCCTGGGGCCGACGGCCTCAGACAGATCCCAACATTCAGGGGAAAAAAGGTTTAGTTAAAGAGGGAGAAATTAAAAGTAAAGCTACAGAAACAAACTAAAATCCCCAAAAATGTATAAGTTCCAAATAATATAATATAGAGCAAAAGTATTATCCTGTCAGGTCCCATGTCAGGGCATTAGTCTGTGATCTGGGCAGATTAATGCTGTTGCTCTTGTATATTGAATTGGAAATTTTGGTGAATTTTACTTTCTTTTCCTGTAGCTTTGCTGTTAATTTTAGGCTATGGACTCGCAAGACATGAGGACCCTTGACGTGGGTTGCGAGCTTTGTGTATTTTGGCCAAAATATCAACCAATGCCACAGAAATTATATATTCTTTTTCATGTTATATTCATTTGTATACAGGCGCTGGGCTCTTCATGTGTGTGACCAGCGCCCTATACAAGCCTTATCTAATACTGAGCAGTCACCCCCTCCATGAATCGGGAGGTTGTGAGTGGTGGTCGTCTCATCAGTATTTTGCTTCCATCTTTAGTGCAGCATTTTCTGTGACCCGGGCAGGCAAATTCTGCTGCTCCTTTTTTTTTGTTATATTGCACTTATGAAATTTTGGGGAATTTTAATTCCTTATTTGGTGGCTTTTGCTTTTAATTTTAGCAAAGTGACTTACAAAGCAATGAGGACCCTTGACGTGGGTTGCAAGTTTGTGTTTTTTAGCCAAAATATCGACCAATACCTCATATATGTATCATATCTATTTTTTTGCATGCTTTATATATTTTTATGGAGCCAATCCCGTGTATATTGGCCTAGTATACTAGAATGTAATATAATACTAGGATGTAATATATAATACCGTTGTTCTGTTCATGCGCCGAGATCTTATGGACTCTTTGCTCAGTGAGTGGAAGATTAATTGTTCTTCATGTCACAGCCCTGCTCCATGGCCGAATGGGATAAATCTGTTCATGATGCGGCTCTTCTGGCGGGGAAGATATTTCTTGACTCGTGTTTCTGTTTTTCACTTTATTTATATATTGTTTTCAATAATATACATCACACAACTATATTCTGTTTTTCTGACACATTATTGAATTACACTCACATTTTATTTTTAGACGCAGTTTTTGTTTTTACAATTTTGTACCCTTATTTACACCACACCCTTTGCACATAAATGTATATATATCCCCAATTTGGGATGTATTCCACCTGTCTAGATTTTGGCGGTTGGTGACTGTTCACATTCAGTCATCAGGCCCTGTCCACAGTCTATTTACTTCATGCAGCATTTGCTTGGACCTGTCCCGCCCACGGCCATGACTCAGTCATGGGTACGGGATTGAAATAGACCAGGTGAGTGCTGCTAAGAGCAGTTCTACTATTCATATGTGAGGCCGTATGGCACATTTTATAAAAATATTTTAGTGTAGGACTGCCCCAAATGAGATTTGCCGTGACGTGGCGGGGTAGCTCAAGAAATTGCAATTTTTTGCCAAAAATCTCAAAAATTTTTATAATAAGTACAGTTTGGAATTTTTAGTGCTGAAGTGCACATTTAGTGCTGGCTTTTTGTTTTTTCTTCAGATGTATAATGTCACCTGGCATCAAGCCCTGGGGTTCGTGGTGTCACGGCGTCTATCAGATACCTGATATCACCAACCCAGTCAGTAAGAAAAAAAAAAAAGACAACAAAAAAGTTTTATTTGAAAAAACACTCCCCAAAACATTCCCTCTTTCACCAATTTATTGAAAAGAACAATCAATTCCAGGTCCGGCGTAATCCAATAAGGGCGTCCCACGTCGATCCATACCATAGTCACTGTCCCAGTCAATGAAGAACAGAATGTTCCCCATTGGCTGGGAGAGTAATGCCGTGACCTGAGCGAACATCAATAGGTCAGCCCAGGTCACTGCAGGGGATGACGAGCGCTGCCATCAGGAGGTTAGATGAGATATTACCTGCTATGACGATCTCCTGCTCTCCTGATGTCAGCGCTGTCACTGACTTCTATGCCCTCCGCGTTCTCAGCAGTATCGCGAGAGCCTGTGACGTCACCGCTAGTGACAGTCTCAGGCCGCCCGCGAGACGGGCATAGACGGCAGTGACCGCGCTGACGTCAGGAGGCAGGAGATCGTCACAGCAGGTAATGATCTCATCTAACCTCCTGACAGCAGCACTCGTCATCCCCGCGGCTGCACGCACTGCAGCGTGAGAAGCTGCTGACACTGCGGGCAGACACTGACACTGCAGGGCAGGCAGCCACGGGGTTGGAGGGGGACACAGACTGCACGGGCACCTGGAGGTCACACGGAAGTGCTTCTGTGCGTCGTCCAGGGAGTGTGATGTGTGTGTTTACTCTGCTCTGCTTCCTCTTCCTGTCATAGTGACATCCCTTCCTGCAAAACCGCAGCCAGTGATGAGCATTACCGCAGGTAAATCGTGGCTATACCGAGGGTATACCGCACATCATTTGCTACCTGCGGTATTTCGCGATTACATTACAGTGAATGGAGTGAAATACCGGAGGTCCCTGCGGAAAAGAAACGACATGCACATTTTATCAAGAAATGTTCTCAAGAAATTCTGCAGAAAGAATTTTCTTTAGAAAAAAACGCAGCGTGCGCACAGCTATTTTTTTTTCCCATAGGTTTTGCTGGGAAATGTCTGCAGAAAGATTTCAAACATTTCTCAAGTAATTTCCGCAGCAAAAGGTCCATAGCAATAGAAGCTTAGAAAAAGCTAAATTCTTCAGATATTATCCAAGTAAATACTAGTAAAAAGATCGAGTAAATAGAGAGACCTCAGGGAGACCTGTTTGGTTACCCATGGGGTGTTTGCAAAACCACTAATAAAGGATTGGGGAGAAAAAAGTGGAGAAACAAGTGTGGTACCCTGCAAAACAATGACAAATATTTATTTGGGTACAAAAACCACATGAGATACAAATATTGTATATAAAAAAGAGGAAAAGATGACAGATGCAATAGACTTCTGGCAGGAAAAAAAAAACACTACAGACCTGTGTAATTACATATGGGTAAGTACCACCCTGCTGCCAAAGTCATAACAATTGTAGTCACAACCTTGTAGCCATTCCAGCAAATAACAAGTAATAACATATAAAGTGCTACCATGCTGGAGGAATCTTTTTTTGCAAAAAAAGGGATAACATACCAGAATAGAATGTAAATCAATGCAGGGATAAAGTGCCAGCAGTGCAAGGGTCTGGAGCCCCCCCAGGAGAGGTAACCGCATTTTGTCACAGAGCAGGCTTCATCAGACCAGAAGTGAGGGGGGTCTATTCTATTCATTCTATTTTGTTTTATATAATCCCTGTTTTTTTGCAAAAATATTCCTCCTGCATTGAAGCACTTTACATGTCAATCAATTCTTATTATTTGATGGAATGACTGCATGTTTGTGACTACAATTATGCCTTTGTTAGCAGTGTAGTACTTGGCTATATACTATTCATGTAATTATATAGGTTTGTAGGAGTTTTGTCGCCAGATCCAGACCCTTGCACTGCTGGCACTGTGGCCGTGTGTGGACAGATCATCTCTCCAGAGCCCCGGATACTTAGAACAAAACAACTCAGAGCAAAATAACAGGAGCATGTGAGGAATCAGCTCTTCAAAGTGATCTTGGTGATGATAAGACTGATATTGAGGTGATCAGGACAGATCTAGTCCGCTATGTACCTGCGCACACGGGCGGTCACCTAGAATCTTACATTAATGGGTGAAGTTTACTGTATCACTCACTGCCCGCACGTGTCTGATCTCAGGAATATGGAGCAAAATCAATCCGATTATTTCCCGCATTGACTTCCAGCTCCGCAGTAATCGCAGTAATGGAGGATGGATGTAGATACCGACATTGCTAAATAAACCGTCTGGTGCAGACACTAGTACGGAACATAATGGCGGATAGAAGCGGCACCAGCTCTGATGAGGAGGATGTGGTGGCTCTGAGAAGAGCCTTTGTGTTGTACTCGGGGTGCAGGACAGATCTAGGCCCTCTCCCCACGGATGCGGCGGGCCAGCTGGATATCTAGAGTCAAAAGAACTGCAGAAGCACAAAGGGCGGTAAATTCAAACTCCCTAACAGTTCCGCATTCAGCCAATCAGCAGAGGAAAGGGCGGAGTTCTCAGTCTGTAAAACACGCCCCGGACACGCGTCATCTCCTCAGTTCTCCTTCTGGTCCGACCATCCTCTACATAAAGGAGGAGTCAGAGGCCGTTTCTCACTTGTTTTATGCTATCTGCTCTGAAGATGTCTGGTCGCGGTAAAGGAGGAAAAGGTCTCGGGAAAGGCGGCGCCAAGCGGCACAGGAAGGTGCTCCGTGATAACATCCAGGGCATCACCAAGCCCGCCATCCGCCGTCTCGCCCGCAGAGGAGGCGTCAAGCGCATCTCCGGCCTCATCTACGAAGAGACTCGCGGAGTCCTGAAAGTTTTCCTGGAGAATGTGATCCGTGACGCCGTCACCTACACCGAGCACGCCAAGAGGAAGACCGTCACCGCCATGGACGTGGTGTACGCGCTGAAGCGCCAGGGCCGCACTCTCTACGGCTTCGGAGGTTAATTCTGCTCTATTCTGACAACACAAAGGCTCTTTTCAGAGCCACCCACATCTACCTGAAAGGCTACAATGTCCTGCTGCTGTGGGGTGAGCGGAGGGCGGATCTCCTGTGCCCTGGTGAATGCTGTCCGCTCTCACTGATCTATCATGTGGCTGATCATATAACACCGGGTACATGATGGGGGTGGTATAGCCGAACATGGCGATATCTGAGCACAGTCCATATCCTGCTGTGCTGCGGTCACTACAGAGTAAGAAGCAAAGTTCTGCTGTGAGATAAATGTGTTGATGCTGCTTTAATGATATTTTTAGGGTGAGACCCGTGTGGGTGATCGGGTGCAGCGAATATTCACCGGGAATAACGCTGTATGAGGCAGCTGGATAGATGGACGCACTGTACCGGGTTTATAGACTCCGTGTAATCACCGCGTCTTGGGCACTTTAGTCTCGGATCGATGGCGGCCACCGAAGATTAATGATAACCCTTCAGAATAATAATGGCGGCTCATCCTCCATCCAGCGCGATCACCGTGTGCGGGGGCAGCAGGTCTGGAGGACAGGACTGCGCTGTATCCGGAGTATTGTAGAGCTGCCCCAGACCTGAATCCTCACAATATAATCTCCCCTATATGCAGGCAACCTCAGATCCTCACAAGATTTCCTTCTCTGCTCCTCTCATCTCCTCTTCCCACAATCGTGTACAAGATTTCTCCCGTGTATCCCCCATACTCTGGAACGCTCTACCTCAGCACATCAGACTCACCCCTACTGTGGAAAGCTTCAAGAGGAACCTCAAGACCCACCTCTTTCAAGCAGCCTACAACCTACAATAGCCCTCAGTCCAGTACACCATTGCGCAACCAGCTCTGTCCTCACCTATTGTGTCCTCACCCATTCCCTGTAGACTAAGCCCTCGCGGGCAGGGTCCTCTCTCCTCCTGTACCAGTCTGTTTTGTACTGTTAATGACTGTTGTAGGTATACCCTCTTTCACTTGTAAAGCGCCATGGAATAAATGGCGTTATAATAATAATACTACCCTGAATATCTGCTCTATAAGAAACGCAGCACAGGAGTGCGGATCGTACAGGAATCTATACACAGCCTGGTGCTTCTGTTAAACACGGGGAGAAGTGCTGACATCGGCCGATATCGGCAGCCTCAGCTCTGATGAGGAGGATGTGGTGGCTCTTAGAAGAGCCTTTGTGTTGTGGATGATGCGGGATCAGTGGCGCTCACTTGCTCTTCTTGCCGCTCTCGGTCTTCTTGGGCAGCAGCACGGCCTGGATGTTGGGCAGGACGCCTCCCTGGGCAATGGTCACCCCACCCAGCAGCCTGTTCAGCTCCTCATCATTGCGCACGGCCAGCTGCAGGTGCCGGGGGATGATGCGGGTCTTCTTGTTGTCCCGGGCAGCATTGCCGGCCAATTCCAGGATCTCAGCGGTCAGATACTCGAGCACAGCGGCCAGGTAGACCGGAGCGCCGGCGCCCACTCTCTCGGCGTAATTGCCCTTGCGGAGAAGCCTGTGCACACGACCGACCGGGAACTGCAGTCCTGCCCGGGATGAGCGGGTCTTGGCCTTAGCACGGGCCTTCCCTCCTTGTTTGCCGCGTCCAGACATCGCTCTGATCTTCTCTCCAACAGCTCAAAGTAAACACAATTCGTGTGTGATGTCAGTTCTGGTTCCTCATTCGCTTTTATCGGGTGCTGCCCCGCCCTCCCTTCTCACCATTGGATGGATCTAAAGCCTCTTGTTTAGTGAAGACACCAATGAGATGCAGCGGGCGCAGCCTATGACACTCCCAGATATCATAGGCTGCGCCCGCTGTGCAGACGACTGTATATATCATACACACTGCTGTATACACTGAATTTAAATAAAACGGAAATAAATACAGTTTTAGAAACAAAACTACATATTCATAGATTTTCTTTGTTTTTTAACTTTAGAAAAGCTCTTTTGCTTTTTTGGGGTTCAGCACGGGCCTAGTTTTGCTCTATCCTTCTTGAACTTCTAATGTAAAGAGAGGGAGGGCACTACCCCATAATATGGGCTCACTTATGGCAGAAAGACTAATTCAGAAAGAAAAGCAAGGAAAGAATGCCATACAACAAGGATCACCATGCATAACTGTAAAATAACAATCTGTATAAAGTGTAGAACACATGACAGCAAATGAGTAACAAAAAAAAAAAATCCAAATGATGCTTGGTGTCCCTTATCAACAGATAAATAGAATAAAAGTGTGTGTATATATAGATATAGCCAGCCACAAAATTGTACAGATTATACTCCAACAGACCATGCAATAGTGCCTGCTAATAGCAAATGTGGTATTATATAGCGCATTTTGCCCATATGTGCTTCTAATGGTTTCTGACCGAGTGTTTTGTTCTCCGTGGACTTGTCTTATCTCCATCTTGCTTCTCGCCTATAGATGGTCTGTATTACATGCATTTTTACCTTGCAGATATGCATATTGATTTTTTTTGCTAATTAGCGTCTTTGTCCGTTATCCGTGATTTATTCATGGGGTGTTTTGTTCACTCCCATTTACAATAGACATTTCCCCGCACTTCTTATCTTGATCTTTTGTTGGCTTGG
This sequence comes from Anomaloglossus baeobatrachus, assembly GCF_048569485.1. NCBI lineage: Eukaryota > Metazoa > Chordata > Amphibia > Anura > Aromobatidae > Anomaloglossus > Anomaloglossus baeobatrachus. The sequence goes on along the minus strand of NC_134359.1, from coordinate 282,430,991 downwards.
ATCAAACCAAACACATATTTGCTGTTAGCAGGCATTATTGCAAGGTCTGCTGAAGTATGATCTGTGTAAATCTGTGATCTGTAGATCTGTGTAAATATATATATATACACATAAGTATGTATATATATATATATATACATATATATATATATATATATATATATATATATATATATATATATATATATATATATATATATATATATATATACACACATATATATATATATATATATATATATATACACAACGGAGTTAACCAGGTCAGCTGAGGTTCCAGGTGGCTCACAGGAGTGAGCTGGTCTACATTGTTGGACATATATATATATATCTTTCAATCTATTTATCTATTGCTAACGGATACCTAGGCACCGTTTGGATGTTTTTTGTAATTGTTTTTAACTTGTGTCATGTGTTCTAATACAGATTGTTATATTACAGTTATACATGGTAATGCTTGTTTTGTGGCATTCTTTGCTTGCTTTTCTTCTTGAACTTCTCCTTCACTTTGGGTGCTTTCTTGTAAGGCACCTTGTCATCTGATGAAATGTTATTCCACATCTCTCCCACTTTCTTTGCAATGTCCCCAATGGTCAGACCTGGCCGCTCTCCTTTCACTTCAGGACGGAAGTTGGAGCAAAACAAAAAGAAAGCAGAGGGTGGTCTCTTTAGTGCATTTGGGTCCTTAAACATCTTTTTTTCTTTCTTTCTTTTTGGTGTCATGTAAGCTTAGATTTCTCGTTGATAATGAACCTTGTCAGATTTCTCCATGTCTTCAAACCTTCCCGGCTCTTTAGCAGACAGTCTTCCACCGTTCGGAGCACTTTTTGGAGAATTGTTAAAGTTCACAGATGCATCAGGAAGATGTTCCGTGTTCTCTTCTCTGCAAGTCTGCAGAAAGTAAGCATAAGAGGAAATTGTACTGTATACACTGCTGTATACTCTGTATGTACTGCTGTATATACTGGAAATACTGCTGCCTATTCTGTACACACTGTAAACTGCTGCATATAATGTGCACACTGCTTTATTATTATAGACACAAATAAGACTGTTGATGTGTGCTGTGCTAGTTGTGCAGTCTGTGCATTGTATACAGCTGTGCTCTGTACTGATTCTGCATTTTTGGTCTGCGCTTCTTCCTCCGTATTTCACCTTTTGCACAATAGTTGGTATCAGATGGGTGAATTAATATTTCAGTGATCACACAGGGCTTTTCCTGTTTTAGATGGGGGAGTGAGTCGCATTGAGAAGCCCTCGTTTCAAACTGCTATATATACTGTACACACTGCTGTATATATTGTATACTGCTGAATATGTTCAACACACTGCTGTGTATACAGTACTGTACACACTGCTGTATGTCATGTATGCACTGCTGTATATAGTGTATACATTACCGTGTAGCCTGAACACCCTGCGCAGAATAGTATATCATGCACACACTGGCGTATATCATGCACACACTGCTGTATATCATGCACACACTGCTGTATATCATGCACACACTGCTGTATATCATGCACACACTGCTGCATATCATGCACACACTGCTGTATATCATGCACACACTGCTGCATATCATGCACACACTGCTGTATATCATGCACACACTGCTGTATATCATGCACACACTGCTGTATATCATGCACACATTGCTGTATATCATGCACACACTGCTGTATATGCTCTATACACTGCTCTATTATTATTATGGACACATAAGTTTGCTGATTGTGTAGTCTGTGCAGTATTTACAGCTGTGCTGTGTGTGTTATGCATTTTGTGTCTCTGCTACTTCCTCAGTATTTCACCATTTCCACAGCAGTTTGTTTCTGATGCGTGAATTAATATTTCCGTGATTACACATGGATTTTTCTGCTTTTAGATGATGGAGTGAGTCTCATTGTGAAGTCATCGCCTCATCACAGCTCTTCCCACCAGTACAGGCCTCAGAGATAAAAGCTTCACAGAGGATAAGACACAATATTCTGCAGGAGATTGCACTCATCTACCTATGGGTATGATCTACTAATGTGGAGACCTGGTTACCCCAATACGCTGCACACACGGGGTAGATTTATATTCCAGCTCAGGGAGGTGCAGGCAGCGGGGGCCATCGCCTGTGTTACCCTTCTGCGCTCTCAGCAGCTCCAGGTCGCCCGCACATAGTATAATCTGCAGCCTGTACGATATAAATTGTAGTGAAGATCCCCGTGGTGGTAACAAGGACCCGGAATAGGAGGACGAGCTCCCGCAGCAGTTTTATTTTCTCGGACACCTTAGTGATGAGCAGATCGGGAGGACGGCGGCGATGATCCCGGGACCTTCTCTCCGCTGTTTCCCGGCTTCTCTGGTAGTGACGGCTACAAACGCTCAGTGGAGATGTTGGAGGATGGGAAGTGCTGGAGAAAGCGCGCTCACCCGTCCGGCTGTAGCCGATAAAGGGCTTTTATCCCGGGCAGGGAAGCACAAGGGGAGAGCGGAGCTTCACTCTGGTACGGTCGGGAGAAGGCGGGGTCTGTGTTCAGTGTCAGCCAATAGAAGCTCAGGACGGTGCAGCTCAGCAGCCAATCAGTGCGCAGTAAGACTGTATATAGAACAGACGCCTCCAGCTCCGGCCTCAGTGTTTTCCTCAAAGGAGATTTTTTTGTGGTTTATTTCCGCATCACACGATGGCAGAGACCGCACCAGCCGCCGCTCCTCCTGCCGCCGAACCGGCCGCCAAATCTAAGAAGCAGCCGAAGAAATCCGGGGCCGCCAAGAAAAGCAAGAAATCCTCCGGTCCCAGCGTCTCCGAGCTGATTGTCAATGCCGTGTCCGCCTCTAAGGAGCGCAGTGGGGTCTCTCTGGCCGCCGTGAAGAAGGTCCTGACTGCCCGAGGCTACGATGTAGAGAAGAACAACAGCCGGGTGAAGCTGGGCGTCAAGAGTCTGGTCACCAAAGGCGTCCTGCTCCAGGTGAAGGGCAGCGGCGCCTCCGGATCCTTCAAGCTGAACAAGAAGCAGGAGACCAAGGACAAGGTGGCCAAGAAGAAGCCAGCAGCTGCGGCCAAGAAACCCGCTGCAGCCAAGAAAGCGGCCAAATCTCCTAAGAAGGCCCCGACCGCGGCCAAGAAGAGCCCGAAAAAGGCCAAGAAGCCCGCAGCTGCCAAGAAGGCGGCAAAGAGCCCCAAGAAGAAGGCCGCTCCGAAGCCCAAGAAAGTGACAAATAGCCCGGCTAAGAAGGCGGCAAAACCCAAAGCTGCCAAGAGTCCGGCTAAGAAAGCGGCGAAAGCCAAGAAGCCCGCGGCTAAGAAATAAGCTGCAGCCGCCCTGATACTCCCTCACAAAGGCTCTTTTCAGAGCCAACACCTTGTCCCGGCAGAGCTGTGATCAGGAGCGGACATTGTATTTTCATTCTTCCGCACAGTGTCGCCATCTACAGGATCCCGCACACTGGTGTCACTATAATGAGGGCTATTATTCCCCGGCTCTGGCGCTGTATTCCCGCCATATCACGTGTGCAGCTGATCACACCCGGCCGCGTCCTGCAGGTCACAGCAGCGGGAGTGATGCGCGTGTAATGAGCTCTTCTGTCGCTGCTCCCTTGTGAGCGCAGATTGGAGCCTACAAGTCACATGTACCCGCATCACTATCATCAGATTTTGGAGCCGGGAACATAGAAATCCGCGTTAGGATGAGGAGGAGGAGGGAGCGGCGCTGTACAGCTCTGCGGGAAGATACAAATACAGGCACATCGGCGGCTCCTGTAACACCCGCTGCTCTGATACAGACACTACCCACAAGGGGGAGCTGCGGAGACCCCACCCGCATCTGTAGGGCGGGATTACTGGCCCTCAGGCTCCGCCTCCTGTGAGCAATGATTGGTCGCGGACATCGCATCCTATTGGCAGCTCGTGTTATTTTATGAATTATCCAATGGGGTGCTCTGCATGAAGCGGGAAAACGAGCAGCAGAGTATAAATCTCCTGCTCTCTGCGCTGCTCCTCATCACATCTGTTCTCCGCTATACTGAGCTATGGCCAGAACTAAGCAGACCGCCCGTAAATCCACCGGAGGGAAAGCTCCACGCAAGCAGCTGGCCACTAAGGCCGCCAGGAAGAGCGCTCCCGCCACCGGCGGAGTGAAGAAGCCTCACCGCTACCGGCCAGGCACAGTCGCTCTCCGTGAGATCCGCCGGTACCAGAAGTCCACGGAGCTGCTGATCCGTAAGCTTCCCTTCCAGCGCCTGGTAAGAGAAATCGCCCAGGACTTCAAGACCGATCTCCGCTTCCAGAGCTCGGCCGTCATGGCCCTGCAGGAGGCCAGCGAGGCTTATCTGGTGGGGCTGTTTGAGGACACAAATCTGTGCGCCATCCACGCTAAGAGGGTCACCATCATGCCCAAAGATATCCAGCTGGCCCGCCGCATCCGTGGGGAGAGGGCCTAGATCTGTCCTGCACCCCGAGTACAACACAAAGGCTCTTCTCAGAGCCACCACATCCTCCGAGACGAGCTAATATCTTCCATTCTGTCTTATGCCCCCTGGTTATCGCTGCTCGGTCTGCAGTTAGTGGGGGCTTCTTCCATCAGAGCCGTTAAAAGTGTAGGCGGCAGAAGTGGTGATTGTGGTGAGTTTTCATTCCCCACTGAATGTTACCTGCGCTCCCTGTATTGTTGCTCCGTTCCTCACACCCACTAAGACCTTTCTTCATTTTTTCCAGGAGTCTGATAGTAGCTGTGGGACTGGGGTGGGCGCAGTTCTTGTCTCCAGGTTGTACATTCGGGGCAGATCCCTGTCTGTGGATAACGCGGCTTCACGATTCCCATCCATTCAGGGTCCGCGGGTTCTGTATTATAGAGCGGATACTGCTCTCCTGAGCCGGGAAATCTAGGATACTCCTGTATGGAAAGCGAGCGACCACTGACCGCTCCCCAGGAGCAGGTTTCCTAATAGCCGCGCGTCCTGCGACCTCATGGGACATAAAGAAAAAGCCGTCACCACTGAGCGGGAATTTTCAAATTCCTTAACCAAGCTTTAGTAAGTTACAGGCCTGCAGCTCCGCCCACATGTTAACCCTTCATAGTAATTTATGCCGCCGTTGTCAACAACGATTAGCATTTTCTACCGTAATTCAACGTCATGGCCCCTCCTCTTTCCTTTGCTGATTGGCTCAAACAGAACTGTGAGGAAGTTTGAATTTCCCGCTCTTTGCCGAGATTCTGCAGCTTTCTGTGCAGCTTCCTTTACATGTGACGTCTTCCCCATGAATTTTCCCTAAATAATGTGACCTCTTTTCCAGATCCTTTGTGTATTAATGTGATCAGGGAAATTCATGGTTGGAGACATAATGTGAGAATAAATGAAAATGACTATATTTTTATCACATGAATATGAGATCACAAAAGATCATGTGACATCACGGATCTGAAGGGCAAAAGATTCAAGTAAAAAAAAAAAAATCAGTGTGCAGCCCACTTCCATCAGAATTGGAGCTCTATGAAGAAATATTAATAATCATTAACCAGATCTCAGTGGAATTCTCCTTACTGCACTGGGAAAAAAACCCATCTCTACCCATTATGAGCATGATGCCCCACACCGGTTATTATGGTGAAGATGGTTTGATCCACACTTATTGCATTTTTTTTCCAGTTGTGCAGCAGATAAAAAATGTACTCTATAAAACCCAGTACTTCCTTCCAAATAAAGCAGATTTTTTTTTTTTTTTTTTTTATAGCTATAGCTGCTGGTGTGTCCTTATTAACTCAGTCGACAGCAATCCTTTGTGACACAAGTCAGATCCCAGAACCTCTCAATTGTTGCGATTACATATTTTTGGTGGAGAATGCACCAGATTATAAAACGCACCCCACATTTAGAGGAAAAAAACAGTGAAAAAATGGGTTCCGTTTTTATAATCCGGTAGTGTTTTACCAGAGGCAGGTGGCAACGGTGTTTGAGCAGGGTCACAGGACGCAGGGCGATGCTGCGGGCAGTGGGTGTCCCAGATGCTCTCCCAGAAAGTGTCTCGGTTGTTCTGGTGTTTTGCAGGGGTTGCGGAGGCGGGCTGTGAGGGCTTCAAAGAAATGGCACCCAGACTGGGTGCCTGCACAGATTGACCTCTCAACTCAATGATAAGTTGAGATATCATCTGCGCACGTGCCACCTCTAGGCGCCATTTTCCTCAAATCTATTGCTTGGATTTCAATGAGCCAGAAATAGTGCGTGCGTAGATGATATTTTGAACTGAGAGCTCCATCGTTGCACGTGTCAGCTCGGGGCGCCATTATTTCATGCCATCTCCGCCCGCAGTCCCAGTCCCAGCCACCACTGCAGCAACAGCTCAGCCGCCCCAGGCCCCTGCCACTGCAGACAACACAACTTGGAGACCCAACTTGGCATCTCCACATTTCCAAAAAAAAGGGGGCGGACACCAGGAAAAGTGGCATCGAATGCCACAGCGTAAAAATAGTATAATGGTGAAGCATGGGGGACAGGGTTTGAAACAAGGCCTTGCCCTGTATTTCAAGCTTAAAGGGGTTATCTGGCTTATTTTGTTAAGTTTTGTTTATTGCAGTATTGAGCTACATTGGGGCAGGTAAGTAGATAGTGTGAGGGGCGCATAGCGACATGGGGGGGCTGCAGAGTGACATGTGGAGTGGCGTGCAGAGTCCTACCGTATGTGGTGGGTGTGCAGAGCCCTATGTGGTGGGTGTGCAGAGTCCTATGTGGCGCTGTTTTTTCCAATGTTGGAGTGATGAGGGGTCAGTGCTGGGACAGAATACTGACAGCCAATGAATGTGCAGAGGGCGGCTCTGGACAGTGAGGCAGGGCAGTGACAGCTCTGACTGTGACTTTGGCACAGGAAAATGTCATGTTTGGTTGAGCTGCAGGTAAACAAAGTGTGTGCAGAGAATAATAATTCAAGAGGAACAAAAGTTAGAAACAAAAAAAAAATGTAGGGGTGTTTTATATGACAATACAGCACAGATTAGCTTAAACATTTTTTTTTACTTTGTCTGACAACTCATTTAATCATTGATCAGTAACAGGTGGATGAGTTACAGGTGTAGCCTGGCTTCTCTGAGACCCCTAAAATTACAGAGAACACACAACTACGGAGTCTTGTACTCTGTTCTACTGGTGCACGGGATGTTTTAAAAACGTGTCACAACTCAAAGAGAAGTCTTTTGCCACTTAAGCTGCTATTGCCTCTGCAATGACAACTCCATGTTCCCCGGGAGTTTAAAGTCTAGAAGAGCGATGCACCCTGTGTGTCTCATTACTGTCTTGGAGAAAACCACTCTTAAGATTGTGTACAAGTTGGTTTCAATACTCCAGCATGCGTGCACCCTTTTCCAGGGGGTGGAGCATCTGGCAACCCCAAAAGACATTACCCCATTTATCACACTACCAGGGCAATCATGAAGAGCTGGGGGCGAAGTGCCAGAATTGGTGCATCTAATGTGATACACCAATTCTGGGGCAGGTGCTGATTGATATTTTTAGGCTGGAAAGTGCCAAATAACCATGAACCTTCCCACCCTGATAATACCAGTCCCCAGCTGTCTGCTTCACCTGGTTTGATAATCAAAAATAGAGGATACTCCACACCGTTTTTTTCAGTAATATTTTTTGGGGCTGATGTCAGCTGAGGCTACTGAGCATGCTCAGGCACTTAGTACATCAGAGGCTACTCACTGGGGATGTCCGGGAGGTGGCAGGCTCTGATAGGCCGACACACATCAGGTGTCCTGATGATGTGGCCACTCCGGACTGGCTCGTAGAGGCCCGCCCCTATGACACGACACCTTGGTCGTCAGACGATGACTGGTGACGTGTTTGGGGTGTGGCTACCATGAGGTCATCAATGACGTGCGGTTCCGGATAGGCCACTGGTGACGTCGCTGATGACATGGCACTCTGCTGTTGGACCCTGGAGTTGCCATTGTGGTCCACCCTGGGTTTGGGGCCGACCCAGGTTATAAAAAGGGCTGGAGACAACATGGAGGCGCGCAGTCTTCACATTTGCTCAGACAGAGCACACCTCCATGTTAGAGCCTTATTGCGGCATAAGCCTGTGTTTGGGAGTGGTAGGTAGGGTTAGGCGCCCGGTGCTTGCCACGCCAAGACACCTGTGGCTCAGCACGTTAAGGTCAGGTGCCGGCTTCCACCTCCTGCCGTCCAGTCCTGCTTGTGCAGCCCAGTGGAGTTAACTGGGCTGCAGCTGCTGCGCCTTCTGTCCGATTGTGCCCCCTACGCACACGGACAACGCTCCTGCTGCGCCTCCTGTCCTATTGTGCCCCCTACGCACAGAGACAACGCACTTGCTGTGTCACCTGTCCGGTTCTGCCTCGTACGTGCACGGACAGTTTACCCCAGGACCCCTGTGGAGTTAATGTGGCGCCCCTGCTTCACCTGGTTTGATAATCAAAAATAGAGGATACTCCACACCGGTTTTTTTAGTAATATTTTTTGGGGCTGATGTCAGCTGTGTAATTTCAGATGGCTTCACGCCAGGGGTTTTTGATAACCAGTGCAGGTGAAGCAGGCAACTCCGGGATGCAACACTCATCTGTCTGCTTTACCTTGGCTGTTTATCAAAAATAGTGAGGATCCCACACTTTTTTTTTTTTTTTTTTTACATAACATAAAAAAACAGCATGGGCTCCACCCTAATTTTGATCATACCTTGGGTTGCTGTGCTTTATATATCTCCCTATAATGCAAAGCACAGCAACCCAAGGTATGATATAGTAACTGCCTGATAGTACTGTAGATGAGACCTGGGTCTGGGTGAATGGTCTCTCCACCCCAACGCCGTTTCGCCCTAGCTTCTTGACGCCCCCGGAAGAAGCTAGGGCGAAACGGCGTTTGGGTGGAGAGACCGTTCACCCAGACCCAGGTCTCATCTACAGTACTATCAGGTAGTTATTATATCATACCTTGGGTTGCTGTGCTTTGCATTATAGGGAGATATATAATCTGTTATTGGATATTCCTTTTTTTTGGAGGCAGTTCAATTGATTAATGTTACAGTGCATGTATAGGTAATTTACCAGCAGCGCTGTTCTATGTGTTTTTGCCCCTATATCTTATAGCCATGTATTTTGTATTTTTGTACTTCCCTGTTTATATGTAAACCAGCATCTGGGTACTTCAATTGGTCCCTTACAGGATATCTCTGTTTTTTAATATGTATTTTAATTGAATGTAATAAAATTGAATTTTTTAACATGAACCACTGATGTGTTTCCTTAATGAGGGACAAGTTTCTGAGTTGATTTTAGTTAGTTGAAAGTATAGAAAAGAGAAGGACCTATGGTCTGCGCATATGAATTCAAAAGGGTGTAATGAGTGAAGGTAGCAGAGGAGACCATACTCATGCAAGTTCAGAATTGGACACATATCAGGTGGCACAAGGATTTTTTCTTTATTTTAGACAAGTGGTGGCCTCTAGTAAGTTATCTATACTAGGTAAGGAGTAGAGATGAGCGATGTTCGAATCGAACCGTTCGGAAATTTTAAATACGAGTTGTTTTGGGCGGTGTTCGAGTCGTTCGACGAACTTGAACGATTTGCTTCACGTTCGACAGTTCGAGTTAACGTTCGATAACAGTTCGATCACCAAAAGCGTGGCTTTTCACAGTAAGGCTATGTGCGCAGGTTGTGTATTTGCATGCGTCCTGCGTCCCCAGCACAATCCCTCTCTCTTTCCTACTCACCGATTAGCTGCATGGCTGTCACAAAGCTCCAGCGGTTTTTCCTCTTTTGAAAATGGCTGCTGCTCATTATTCGATCTGATATTTCCTGCTGCCCCCGCCCACTGGGGCCCATGATTGGTTACAGTCAGACACGCCCCCACGCTGAGTGACAGATGTCTCACTGCAACCAATCACAGCCGCCGGTGGGCAGGTCTATATCGTGCAGTATAATAAATAAATAATTAAAAAAAACAAAACCTGCAGTTCCTCCTAATATTCATACCAGCCAAGATAAAGCCACACGGCTGGAGGCTGGTATTGTCAGAATGGGGAGTGCCACGTTATGGTGAGCCCACCACCCTAACAATATCAGCCAGCAGCCGCCTGGAATTGCCGCATCCATTAGATGCGACAGTCCCGGGACTCTACCCAGCTCATCCCGAACTGCCCTGGTGCGGTGGCAATTGGGGTAATAAGGTTAGGTTAATCATGATCGGCGTCTCCCCGAGATACCTTTAACCTGTAATGAAAGTAAATAAAACATACACGAGAAAAATCCTTTATTTGGAATAAAAGACAAAAAAACCCCTCTTTTACCTCTTTATTAATCCCCCAAACACCCATACAGGCCCGAAGTAATCCACACGACGCTTTAGGTTCTGCAACATGAAGTTGACAGGGAGCGCCGTAGAACACGAGCGCTCTGTGTCAGCTCCATGCAGCAACTGAAGTGAGCCGTGCTGTCACCGGAGACTTCACTCAGGTAGTGCCTGCGTGTGTGCGAGGATGAAGATGGTGGCGGTAGTGCCTGTGTGCGGTGATGATGATGAGTGCGTTAGTGCCTGCGTGTGTGCGGTGATAATGATATGAGCGGTACCGCCGGGGTGTGTGCGGTGATGATGATGATAACTGCGGTAGTACCGTTGTGTGTGCGGGGATGATGATGAGTGCGGTAGTGCCGGGGTATGTGCGGTGATGATGATGAGTGTGCTAGTGCCGGGGTGTATGCGGTGACGATGATGAGTGCGGTAGTGCCGGGATGTGTGCGGTGATGATAATGAGTGCGGTAGTGCCGGGGTGTTTGCGGGGATAATGATGAGTGCGGTAGTGCCGGGGTGTGTGCGGGGATGATGATGAGTGCGGTAGTGTTGGGGTGTGTGCAGGTATGATGATGAGTGCGGTAGTGTCGGGGTGTGTGCAGGTATGATGATGAGTGCGGTAGTGTCGGGCTGTGTGCAGGGATGATGATGAGTGCGGTAGTGCCGGGGTGTGTGCAGTGATGATGATGATGACTGCGGTAGTGCCGGGGTGTATGTGGGGATGATGATGAGTGAGGTAGTGCCGGGGTGTGTGTGGGGATGATGATGGGGGCGGTACTGACGGGGTGTGTGCGGTGATGATTATGAGTGCGGTAGTGCCAGGGTGTGTCCGGGGATGATGGGTGCAGTAGTGTCGGGGTGTGTGCGGGGATGATGATGGGGGCGGTAGTGCCTGCGTGTTTCTCTCTGTCATCTCTCTCTCTTTCAAATTCAAATGTGCTTTATTGGCAGGACCATAATACAATTAGTATTGCCAAAGCAAGAGAAATACAGTACGTGTGGTGGGAGGGGATCAGGGTTTTGGGGAGTTGGGGGCAAAATTTGGGCTCTGAAAGTCCTCTTAGGTACCTTATGTTCCCCTCAGCTTATCGCATGTGGTGACATATCGGGCGGCGATCTCCACCATTGATTTCTCTTCCCCCTGTAGGAAGCGGAGTTTCATCTCCTCGTCCATGAATGGAAAGTCCGGGGTATGAGTGGTAAGTTTCTGGAAGTGGGAGGCCCTCACTGCTGAGTATTTGTCACAGTGCAGTAGGAAATGTGCCTCGTCCTCCAGAGCCCCCTGCTGGCAGTGCTGGCACAGTCTGTTCTCCCGTGGCTTGTATGTCTGTCGGTGCCGCCCTGTTTCCACCTCTAGGCTGTGGGCACTCAGTCTGTACAGGCTCAGGGTCTGCCTGTCTTTGGGGTGGCGTAACCTTTCCAGATATGGGGCCAGAGTGTAGTCCCTCCGCAGTGACCGGTAGATGGTGCGTTTCTGGGAGTTCTCTAATTCACTCCTCTATTAATTGCATCTTACAACTCTCTGAGATCTCTTTTATTTGGGCTTTTGTCAGGGTGTGTTGCTGACTTTGGCTGGACTGGCTGCCGGGGTTCCTGGCTTGCTCTGGGCTCCGGCTCAGCAGGGCTTTATGATGGTCGGAGCTGGGGTTGCTATTCTGTATGTGCGCCTGGTGTGATAGCACCCTCTTGTGTATACTGAGCCATAAGGGGAATCTCTCTCCCTCTCTCCCTCTCTCCCCCTCCCCGCCCAGGATTACTGCGGGGGGGATTCTTTATTTCAATAAAGATTGAGTCACTAATTACGTTGTGTTTAATTTCATATAAAAATATTTTTCTGTGTTGTGTTTTATTTTTATCTGTACTAGAAATTCATGGTGGCCTTGTCTAATATTGGCGTGACACCATGAATTTCGGGCTTAGTGCCAGTTGATCATATACAGCTAGCCCTAACCCCATTATTACCCAGCGAGTCACCTGTCACCAGGGCAGCTGGAAGAGTTGGATACAGTGCTAGAAGATAGCGCTTCTATGAAAGCGCCATTTTCTGGCATGGCTAAGGACTGCAATTCACAGCAAGGTTGCCCAGAAAGCTTGGGCACCCTGCACTATGGATTGCAATCCCCAGCTGCCTTGTTGTACCTGGCTGAACACAAAAATTGGGCGAAGCCCACTTCATTTTTTTTCTAATTATTTCATGAAATTCGTGAAATCATTAAAAAAAAGAGTTTCCCTATATCTTTGGCTCCCAGTCGGGTACAAATAGGCAGCTGGGGGTTGGGGGCAACCCGTAGCTGCCTGCTGTACCTGGCTAGCATACAAAAATATTTTTTCTGGAGGGCAAAAAACTCCTGCACACAGTCCTGGATGGAGTATACTGAGCCTTGTTGTTCTGCAGCTGTGGTCTGCTGTCTGTCAGGAGGAGAGCAGACAGCAGCTGCAGAACTACTAGGCTCAGCATCCTCCATCCAGGACTGTATGCTGGAGGGAAAGGAAGGGGGAGCAGAACTGCAACGCTCAACATACTGTTACGAATCGGCACCGCCATAGCCACAAGCAGCCTGCTGCGATTCCTGTTGCGCCCAGGCGTCGGCTGCCGTTTTGGCCATACCTCGGGTCATCCAGCTGGCTGCTTTTTCCTCCAAGTCTAAGTGTGGAGAGGTGGCTAGTGCGCATGCGCGCCCCAATTTACCCCAGCCAGAGTCTAAGTCCAGTGTTTTGCCTAGTGAGCATGCTCAGCCTGATAGTGCCATTCTGAGGCTAAGTCCTTGGTTCAGGCTACTGAGCATGGTCCTACACTTGGTGCGAAAAGCCTCTTTGCACAGGTACTTGGACATCGTGCCGTGTCTAAGTCCTGTGTTGTGCCTACTAAGCATGCTCAGGCAGATAGTCTGATTTCTATGTCTGTTGTTTAGGCTACTGAGCATGCTCAGGCACTTAGTACATCAGAGGCTAGGTCCGGTAAGGACCTCACTGGGGATGTCCGGGAGGTGGCAGGCTCTGATAGGCCGACACACATCAGGTGTCCTGATGATGTGGCCACTCCGGAGTGGCTCGTAGAGGCCCGCCCCTATGACACGACACCTTGGTCGTCAGACGATGACTGGTGACGTGTTTGGGGTGTGGCTACCATGAGGTCATCAATGACGTGGCGGTTCCGGATAGGCCACTGGTGACGTCGCTGATGGCATGGCACTCTGCTGTTGGACCCTGGAGTTGCCATTGTGGTCCACCCTGGGTTTGGGGCCGACCCAGGTTATAAAAAGGGCTGGAGACAACATGGAGGCGCGCAGTCTTCACATTTGCTCAGACAGAGCACACCTCCATGTTAGAGCCTTATTGCGGCATAAGCCTGTGTTTGGGAGTGGTAGGTAGGGTTAGAAGCCCGGTGCTTGCCACGCCAAGACACCTGTGGCTCAGCATGTTAAGGTCAGGTGCCGGCTTCCACCTCCTGCCGTCCAGTCCTGCTTGTGCAGCCCAGTGGAGTTAACTGGGCTGCAGCTGCTGCGCCTCCTGTCCGATTGTGCCCCCTACGCACATGGACAACGCTCCTGCTGCGCCTCCTGTCCTATTGTGCCCCCTACGCACAGAGACAACGCACCTGCTGTGTCACCTGTCCGGTTCTGCCTCCTACGTGCACGGACATCGTACCCCAGGACCCCTGTGGAGTTAAGGTGGCGCCCCTGAGGCTTCCGTCACCACAGAGACATTGCACCCCATCCACAGGTGTGATGTCCCATCCTGGGTAAGGAAAGGGGTACATGCCAGTTCCTAGGCAAATCTACACTACAACCATTGTTAGGTACACACTGGGACCAGGGAGAGTGGCAGCAACCCTCCCATGCTGCATGCTGGGAGGGGCCGTAAGATCCATCCCTGCTCCTATAGGGGACAGCTTAGCAACTGGGGAGGTGGGAGGAGCCACCAGAGAACAGACAGAGAAAGGAAGGTCAAGTTTGAGGAGAAAGAGAGAGAGGGGAGAAGGAGGAGGAGGTCTGCAGGAGGCAGACGTGAAAGAGAAGGAAAGAAAAGCTCTAGTCAGACAGGAGCTAAGAAATGAAAGTGATGCTTCCTGGTGAAGACCCTGGGACTCAGAGGGTCCAGGTGACACCAAGAAGGGAACGAAGGGATTCCAGGGCCACGGATAGCTGGTGAGCTGTGGTGGCCTGTTCCACAGGAACATCGGTGGAGGGATCAAGCTGCAACAGGGGACGGTCCCTAGAAACAGAAGAAGTGAAAATTCATCTCCAACAGTAAAAACCGAGGCCCAGGGAAAGCTGCAAACTCCCCGGGCCACAGCCCACAGCAGAACCTCTAGAAAGGGGGCAAGTAACCGACAGGCGAGCTCCCAGCGTGGAGGCTGTAGTGGAGGCCGAGCAGGTTCATCCTAAAAGAGCTAGGCTTAAGGAGACAGCTGAAGATAGAGACACTTTAGAGAGAGGGGTGCACTGGCATTTACCACCAGATCTACTCGGGATCGGCGGAGGTCCCTGACGGTGGTCCCAGCAGTCCAAAGGCTCCTGCAGGCCTTGACAAGAACTGTGAGTAAAGACCTTGAAACTGCACCCCTGGTGTTGCCTCAGTTATTTCTCTGCATAGACATTTACAAGCACCAACTGTGCCCCGGAGCACCGCTCCACCTGTGGGGAGCAGTACCATCATTGCTACCATTCCATCACCCCGGAGGCCTCATACAGCAGCGGCGGCTTAATAGCTTCAAACCACAAGTGGCGTCACGAAATAAAAACTTTAATTACTCCCAAGTCACCAGCCATTTTAACTGACACCCACCAGGGCCACGGAGCCGGGCCCCGCCACCACTGACGACCCCCGGACTAGTCCGGCCCGGCACCGGGTGTCCCATAGCCCTGGGGTGGGCGAGTCAATTTTGTCGTCACGAACAGGATTTCGTGCCCGGCGCCCACCGGGTACTGTGCGCCTTTGAAAAGACTGTGTTTTACTGTGGAAACCGCCGCCATTAGTGCTGCTGAGAGCGGAAAGAAGGGGGGCGTGCCTGAAGAAAGGGCGCAAAAGTAAGCCCCGCCCCCTTGTCTAGAGAAAGAGCGCGAAACAGTGCCCGCGATGGAGAGCGGAAGAAGAAGGCATGGCACCTAGAGAAACTGGCTGGCAAAGCGACCTTAAATGCCAGACCAGACAAGTGCAAGAATGTACCTGATCGTAAGCGGAGCGGTGCCGGCTGTGATGCGCTGGGTGCCAGTCTGGCGCCAGGCACTGGTACAGCCCTCAGCCCCGTCTCCAGCGGAGAAAAGGTTTCAGCCGAGTGGCGTGGTCGAGCACCCGAGCAGAGCAGCAGCAAGCAAGAACCCTGCAGGAAGGATGGCCGAGCACCTGCAGCCAAGCGCCCCAGGGAGCCGACAGGCGGATCCCCTGCTGGACCTGCTCCGTGAGGAAGTGGAACTGCTTACCCGGAGGCTGAGCGGAGGTGGAGAAGCGTATCGAGCGTGCCGAGGAGGAACGGGCGGCACCCGAGGTGGTGGGCCATCGAGAGCAGGCCATCGTAGCACACCCGGGTAAGCTGTACGCCGCCCCTGTCTGTCCAGACCCAGGGCACCATGGAGCGCCACCGCCCAGCCCTCCTGCAGGCTTGCAGGAGGTGTCCGCTAACCGCGCCAAGGCCCCAGCGGCCCCAGCAGCCCCAGCAGTCCCCGGCAGTGCAGAAGGCTCCCTGATCCCCGCGGGCCCCGATGACCTGGTAGGCCCCGTGCCGAGCCCTCCTATCGACCTGCTGGCCGCGTGCTCACTGGGGGTGAATTGGGATGCCGCTCCGGTCCGCGACCTGGGACTGGCTCGTCCCCTGCACCCTGTTGAGACCCTACTTGCAGCTGAGGTCGCCTGTGCATGTCGGCTGGAGCGGTTCCAGCGAGAGCGGGAGCTCCGGGAGGAGGCAGCCCCAGAAGAGCCAGAGTGGCGCCGTACGGCTGGTAACCCCCTGCAAGCCAGCAGCCCCACGCCAGCCAGTAACCCTATGCAAGCCAGGAGCACTACCTCAGAGCAGGCCCAGGCTGCAGCATCTTGCAGCAGGCCTGCTACAGCCAAGCAGGAGACGCAGACCCAGATCTCCATGGCCTACCTGCTACCCAGGGCCCTGCCGAAGCAGGACCCCAGCCATTGAAGTAAAGAAAAGAAAAAGGAAGAACTGAACTGTAAATAGACCCTGTCTGCCCCTCATCCTTTCTGAAGATTTTCCCTTCTGTGCAGCCCCTATGTTCTTTTTGAAGATGACACCCTTTCCTGAATGTTCTGCCCCTTTGTGCTTTTCGAAGATGTCACCCCCTTCACTGTTAATGTGTTACCGGGCCACTGGACTTGAAAGTGGTCCGCAGTTACATGTGTTTATATGTGAAGTATGTTGATGTGTAACCAGGCCACTGGACGTAATGTGGCTGGTCTGCCCTTGTTTAAAAAGACTCTAAAGTTATTTTAATTTCCTGCAACGTTCAAGAATATGTGCCTCCCATAAAGGGAAGAAAAGATTTACTGTTTATGCATGCATAGCAAAAATGTTGCAGTTTCTACCACTGTTTTTGTTGTTTCAGCCCGAGGACGTGCTGAGATTCGCTGTGGGGGAGTGTGGCGCCCCTGAGGCTTCCGTCGCCGCAGAGACATTGCACCCCATCCAGAGGTGTGATGTCCCATCCTGGGTAAGGAAAGGGGTACATGCCAGTTCCCAGGCAAATCTACACTACACCCATTGTTAGGTACACACTGGGACCAGGGAGAGTGGCAGCAACCCTCCCATGCTGCATGCTGGGAGTGGCCGTAAGACCCATCCCTGCTCCTATAGGGGACAGCTTAGCAACTGGGGAGGTGGGAGGAGCCACCAGAGAACAGACAGAGAAAGGAAGGTCAAGTTTGAGGAGAAAGAGAGAGAGGGGAGAAGGAGGGGGAGGTCTGCAGGAGGCAGACGTGGAAGAGAAGAAGGAAAGAAAAGCTCTAGTCAGACAAGAGCTAAGAAATGAAAGTGACGCTTCCTGGTGAAGACCCTGGGGCTCAGAGGGTCCAGGTGACACCAAGCAGGGAACGAAGGGATTCCAGGGCCACGGATAGCTGGTGAGCTGTGGTTGCCTGTTCCACAGAAACATCGGTTGAGGGATCAAGCTGCAACAGTCCGGCCCGGCACCGGGTGTCCCATAGCCCTGGGGTGGGCGAGTCATTAACAGGGTGTTCCTGGATTAGGTGTGTGAATCTATTATCCTCCTTGGCTTCCCAGTCAATGCTACTGGTGTGATCTCTTGGCCTGACGTGTCCTCTACACATGTGGCCATTTGCATAGTGAACAGAAACGCTAATCGGAGGACCGCTCGGTCTGTCGCATCTGACACACGTGGCCGACAGAGCGCTATCGCAGCGGTCTTCTTGGTCAACGCTACCTGTTCACCATCTGACCTGACGTGTTCCCTGCACACATGGTCGGGGTTGCACCAATTCCACCAAAACGCTAACTGGGTTGTCGTCCCTACACACGTGACTGGTTCCCTGGGTTATCTCAGAGCCATCCAGCTTTATAGTCTCTACCTGACCCACAGGGTGCCAGCAGCTCCATTACCATCTGGAGCACGGTGGGCCCTGACTGGCGATTGGGATATATAGCCCCTCGTCCTAATCTACCGGTTCCCCCGTAACATATACTTCATCTACTAGTGTATGCAGGAGAGCAGACAGCAGCTGCAGAACTACAAGGCTCAGCATGCTGCATCCAGGACTGTATGCTGGGGGAAGAGACAGGGGGAGCTGAAACTACAAGGCTCAGCATGCTCCATTTACTAGTGTATGCAGGAGAGCAGACAGCAGCTGCAGAACTACAAGGCTCAGCATACTCCCTCCAGGACTGTATGCTGGAGTGAGAGACAGGGGGAGCAGAACTGCAAGGCTCAGCACACTTCATCTACTAGTGTATGCAGGAGAGCAGACAGCAGCTGAAGAACTACAAGGCTCAGCATGCTGCATCCAGGACTGTATGCTGGAGGGAGAGACAGGGGGAGCAGAACTACAAGGCTCAGCATGCTCCATTCACTAGTGTATGCGGGAGAACAGACAGCAGCTGCAGAACTACAAGGCTCAGCATACTCCATCCAGGACTGTATGCAGTAGTTTTTTGCCCCCCCCCAAAATGACGTGGGCTTCGCCATATTTTTGTATGCTATCCAGATACAGCAGGCAGGTACGGCTGCCCCCAACCCCCAGCTGCCTATTTGTACCCAGCTGGTAACTAAAAATATAGGGAAGCCCTTTTTTTAATTATTTCATGAATTTCATGAAATAATTAAAAAAAAACGACATGGGCTTCGCCCCATTTTTGTGTCCAGCCAGGTACAACTAGGCACCTGGGGATTGGAATCCGCAGCACAGGTTGGTCTGAGCTTTCTGGGCCCCTCTGCTGCGAATTGCAGTCCGCAGCCGCCCCAGAAAATGGTGCTTTCATGGAA
The DNA here is from genome assembly GCF_048569485.1 of Anomaloglossus baeobatrachus. Classification (NCBI taxonomy): domain Eukaryota; kingdom Metazoa; phylum Chordata; class Amphibia; order Anura; family Aromobatidae; genus Anomaloglossus; species Anomaloglossus baeobatrachus. Next base: position 282,412,259 of record NC_134359.1, on the reverse strand, counting down.
GCGCCATCATCTGGCGCTGTATCCAACTCTTCCAGCAGCCCTGATGCCAGGTGGCTTGCTGGGTAATAAAGAGTTAATACTAGCATTGTTTTACTAGCTAGTTTTAATCTAGAGAGTCTTAATGTCAGGCAAGTTTGAACCGGCCATTAAGCATCTCCAATAATGGGTTAATAAAAACACCACACAGAGAAAAAAATACTTTAATGGAAATAAATACACAGACACATTTAGAGACTCCATGTTTATTACTCCTTCTCACCCCTCCATAATCCTGGTTTTCTGTCTTCTTTCTCCTTCAACCCATGCAGCTCTGCTACATCAGACAGCACTGCATGGGAGGAAGACGCTGCTGCTCCCGTGCAGTCTAATCACTAAGTGAGTGAGCAGAGGCTGCGGGTTGTAAGCGGTGACGTCACCGCTGCAATAGTAACCTGACAGGCGGTTTACTAAAGCAACGGTGATCTCCGATCACCTTATTCTCGGCGCCGCTATTCACCGGCTGTGGCATCCAGTCCCTGCATGTGAGCTGACTCTGTAAAGAGCGCCGACATGCAGGAACGGGGAGCGAATCATGTCCCCAAGCATATCGCCGGTACACGGAGATACTCGAACGAGCACTGCGCACCGGAGAGTTGCACTGACAGGACCTAGCATGACGTCTAGCCATGTGACCAGTCTGTAGCCAATGAGATAATACACACATGACTGGTCACATGCTATGACGTCACGGAAGGTCCTATCATCAGTGCTGGTTACCGGGAGAGCGCAGCGATGATCGGAAGGAGAAGCGGCGGGAGACAGAGTGCAGGACGCTTTGCGGGGACCTGTAAGTATAATGGCAATGTTTATTAACTGTATGTGTATATGTATAATGTGTTTGTGTTTGCCTGCCATTGTTTTCACTGGGGTTCGAACATACCCGCCGTTCGACGAACCAAACTCGAACACTAGGGGGGTGGCTCATCACTAGTGAGGAGTTGCCGTGTAGCCACATCTACGGGTAATAGTGAGGACTGGCCAGACTGAGACAAGTGCGCTAGTAAAGCAAATTGTCACTAACGTGAATAGGTATGAAGGCAAGCGATTCAGAGAACGGCCTAATACCACTCCTGGGGATGACAAAATCAAGCAGCTGTGACGACACCTTGGAAAACCGCATCAAGAGGCTGCCGACTGACGCTGGGGTGAATGCCCTGTGTGCTCCTCCCTATAGAGGCCTGTACGTGTTTCTGCTTAATTGTGAAGTGCAATGGGATATGCTGGTGCGATATAGATAAAACATATATTATTAGTATTAATGCTTTAGCCCAGGGGTGGGGAACCTCCGGCCCGCGGGTCGTGTGCGGCCCGCGGGTCGTGTGCGACCCGTGATGACTTTTTCTGCGGCCCCCGGGCTGATACCCAGGGACTGCAGTGCTGGAGCGGCAGCCGCATCTTGCTGGCTGCTGGCCCTTTAAAACCCTACACAGCGCGTTCAATGTTGAACAATGCATTTCCTTTACCTGAAAGACTACGTCCCCATGCTGGCACTACCTACATGAGGACGTAATTTGTAGGTGGGATCGGCGTGAGGTGCGCTAAAATCAAACAGGAGAGGAATGACTGCCAATCATCCTCCAGGTCTTACTGTGCCCGGCGGCGGCGGCTCCCTGTGCCCGGCGGCTGTGGCGGTTCCCTATGCCCGGCGGCTGCGGTGCCTCCTTGTGGCCGGTGGCTGCGGCAGCTCCCTGTGCCCGGCAACGGCTCCTTATGCCCAGCGGCGGTGGCTCCTTGTGCCCGGCGGCGACGGCAGCTCTCTGTGTCCGGCGGCGGCTGCTCCTTTCTGTGCCCGCCGGCAGCGCTCTCCGTGCTCTCAGTGATCCCAGCCTCCCCCAGTTCTCTAACTGCCTCCAATCTCCCCCGGGTCTGTCTTTGCCCCCAGCGCTCTGTGCCCCCAGTGCTCTGTGCCCCTCTTTCTCCCTAGTGTTCTGTGCCCTCCCCAGTCTCCCGAGTGATCTGTGCCCCCTCAGTATCCCCAGTGATATATGCCCCCCCAGTCTCCCGAGTGATCTGTGCCCCCCCGTCTCCCCAGTGATCTGTGCACCCCCAGTCTCCCCAGTAATCTGTGCCCCCCCAGTCTCCCCAGTGATCTATGCCCCCCTGTCTCCCCAGTAATCTGTGCCCCCCCAGTGATCTGTGCCCCCTCAGTCTCCCCAGTGATCTGTGCCTTCCCTGTCTCCACAGTGATCTGCGCCCCCCCACAGTCTCCCCAGTGATCTCTGTACCCCGATCCTCTCCCAGATCTTTCTGTGCCTTCAGCCTCTCCCATCCTTCTCTGTGCCTCAAGCGTCCCCCAGGTTTGTCTGTGCCTCCAGCCTCTCCCATCATTCTCTGTGCCCCCAGGGCTGTCTGTGTCTCTCCGGCATCCCCCAGGACTTTCTGCCCCCAGTTATGTATATAACCCCAGCTATGTCTGTGCTCCCCATCAATAATGTATGTTTCCCCAGTGATGTATGTACCCCCCAGTGATGTCTAGGCCCACAGCATCCCCAGTGATCTATATTCCTTCCAACCCTCCCCTGTGATGTATATACAGCAGCCCCAGCCAACTCAAACCTGGAAAAGCAGTTGTGAAAAGCATCAAGATCAATATCACATAATATTACAGCTGCACCAAAGAGTAGAAGCTCCAGCCGCCACAGTGAGTTAACCCCTTCACGACCGCGGGCCGTAAAATTACGTCCTATTTTAACGTGACTTAACGACCAGGGACGTAATTTTACGGCCTAAACTTCATTTGATTGCCGTGGCCATAGCAACGGCTTTCAAATGATGTCCCCTGCTGTTTCTTACAGCAGGGGACCTTTGCTTGACCCCAGGGGGGGCGGCATCGCCACCCCCTATCGACGATCGATGTGATTGGCTGTTCAAATCTGAACCGCCAACCACATCGATCGCACTAATTTCGGCAAAAATAATGCCCGAATTAGTGCGATCCTGTGAGATCCAGCTATGAGATGCCGCAGCTGCAGCAGCATATCATAGGTGGACCTCAAACATGCCGCCCCCAGCCCCTGCAGCACTGATTGGAGCGATCGTGCTATGACGCGCAATCGCTCCAATCAGTGTGCAGTGGGGCGGTCTGATCTGCCGGTGGCCGCCCTCCCCAGGCCTGTGCTGGCCTGTGAGCCCTCCCCCAACATGTCTGCAGCGTGGAGTGGCTGGTACTTTTGGTACCACGCCACCGCTGCTGCCGCCGCCGCCTCTGATGTCTCCGCCGCTGCAGCTCTAATGGTAAGTATTCCGCTCCCTGCGCGCTCCCGTGAAGGCCCCTGCGCGCTCCCGTGAAGGCCCCTGCCCGTGCCCCCCCCGATCTGCCCCCCTACGCCCCGATCTGCCCCCCTACGCCCCGATCTGCCCCCCCGGCATCCCGATCTGCTACCACCGCTGCTGCTGAGGTCACCGCTGCTGCTGCAAAGTGAGTACTGTGCTCACTTTGCAGCCCGTGCGCGCTCCCGTGGTGCCCCTGCGCGCTGCCGTGATAGCCCCTGCCGTGCCCCCCCGCGATCTGCTCCCCCCAACCACCACCCCCCCCCCGACATCCCGATCCGCTCCCCCCGCGATCTGACTGCCTCCCCCATTATTTCTATTCTGCTTCTGCAGCTCCCTCTCCGGTCTCCCCCTCTGCTCTCCCCCCCTCCCCCTCTGCTCTCCCCCCCCTCCCCCTCTGCTCTCCCCCCCTCCCCCTCTGCTCTCCCCCGACGTCCTCTTACCTGTCTTCACCGGCCTGATCACATCTGCGTCCATCGCTGGGTCCTTCCTGGGCATTCTGCTGATCTGCCTGCTGCTCCTGTAAAGCTGTCCATCTCTCTGCCATCTGTTCCTCTGCAGCTCTTCTGGTCAGTGATCCTCCTGCTAGTCCTCTGGGTACTGTGAGTATAACTTTTTTTTTTTTTCCGTATCCCCTGTCCATTTTTACACCTCATCCGTCCGTGCGTCCCGCCAAGCGCTGATCAGGGATGCAGATAACGGATCGGCATCCCTGCTCAATTTTTGGCGTGACTTTTTTTTCCGTATTCACGACGCTTTTTGTATCGCATCCGTCCGTGCGTCCCGCCGAGCGCTGATCAGGGATGCAGATAACGGATCGGCATCCATGGTCAATTTTTGGCGTGACTTTTTTTTCCGTATTCACGACGCTTTTTGTATCGCATCGGTCCGTGCGTCCCGCCGAGCGCTGATCAGGGATGCAGATAACGGATCGGCATCCATGGTCAATTTTTGGCGTGACTTTTTTTTCCGTATCCCCGACGCTTTTTGTATCGCATCCGTCCGTGCGTCCCGCCAAGCGCTGATCAGGGATGCACATAACGGATCGGCATCCATGGTCAATTTTTGGCGTGACTTTTTTCCGTATTCACGACGCTTTTTGTATCGCATCCGTCCGTGCGTCCCGCCAAGCGCTGATCAGGGATGCACATAACGGATCGGCATCCCTGCTCAATTTTTAGCGTGACTTTTTTCCGTATTTGCGACGCTTTTTGTATCGCCTCTGTCCGTGCGTCCCGCCAAGCGCTGATCAGGGATGCACATAACGTATCTGCATCCATGGTCAATTTTTGGCGTGACTTTTTTTTTTACGTATCCCCGACGCTTTTTTTTATCGCATCCGACCGTGCGTCCTGCAGCGGCCGATCAGTGCACTGCGTCTGTGCGTTTGAAAAGTCAAATGGCGCTCCTTCTCTTCTGAGCCCCGCCATGCGCTCAAACAATTACTTTCCACCACATGTGAGGTATCTGCGTACTCAGGAGAAAATGCACAATACGTTTTATGGTGCATTTTTTCCTGATATCCTTGTGAAAAAAAAAGCTACCTAGTTGAAGCAACCGTTTTGTGGTAAAAAAAAAAAAATTCTTTTCACGGCTCAACGCTATAAACTTCTGTGAAGCCCCCAGGTGTTCAAAGTGCTCACCAAACATCTAGAAAAATTATTTGAGGGCTCTAGTTTCCAAAATGGTGTCACTTGTGGGGGAGCTCCACTGTTTAGGCACCATAGGGGGTCTCCAAACGTGACATGGCGTCCGCTAATGATTCCAACCAATTTTGCTGTCAAATGGCGCTCCTTCTCTTCTGAGCCCCGCCATGCGCCCAAACAATTACTTTCCACCACATATGAGGTATCTGCGTACTCAGGAGAAAATGCACAATACATTTTATGGTGCATTTTTTCCTGTTACCCTTGTGAAAAAAAAGCTACCTAGTTGAAGCAACCGTTTTGTGGTAAAAAAAAATTTTTTTCTTTTCACGGCTCAACGCTATAAACTTCTGTGAAGCCCCCAGGTGTTCAAAGTGCTCACCAAACATCTAGAAAAATTATTTGAGGGCTCTAGTTTCCAAAATGGTGTCACTTGTGGGGGAGCTCCACTGTTTAGGCACCATAGGGGGTCTCCAAACGTGACATGGTGTCCGCTAATGATTCCAACCAATTTTGCTGTCAAATGGCGCTGCTTCTCTTCTGAGCCCCGCCATGCGCCCAAACAATTACTTTCCACCACATATGAGGTAACTGCGTACTCAGGAGAAAATGCACAATACATTTTATGGTGCATTTTTTCCTGTTACCCTTGTGAAAAAAAAAGCTACCTAGTTGAAGCAACCGTTTTGTGGTAAAAAAATTTTTTTTTCTTTTCACGGCTCAACGCTATAAACTTTTGTGAAGCCCCCAGGGGTTCAAAGTGCTCACCAAACATCTAGAAAAATTATTTGAGGCCTCTAGTTTCCAAAATGGGGTCACTTGTGGGGGAGCTCCATTGTTTAGGCACCTCAGGGGGTCTTCAAACCCGACATGGCGTCCGCTAACAGGTGCAGCTAATTTTGCACTCAAAATTTCAAATGGCGCTCCTTGCCTTCCGAGCACTGCTGTGTGTCCAAACATTTGATTTCCACCACATATGAGGTATCTGCGTACTCAGGAGAAAATGCACAAAACATTTTATGGTGCATTTTTTCCTGTTACTGTTACGGGGGGCTGTCTGATAATAACCGAAAGGAGTATCAGACAGTCAGGGTCCACCGTGCAAAGACTTTGCTGCAGACTATGGCAGAGTGCAATACCTCTGTTAACTCACAGAAGGATATAATAAGAAAGTAAAGCAATTCCTCCCTTACTTGGAGGGTGTGTGGAATGATCTCTGTTAATAATCACAGAGACAAAGGCAATGTGTGCGAAATGGCACCTACCTAGGTCCGCTCTTCTAGTGGTGAAAAAGAGACGAACAGCAGCGTAAGCCGCACAAAGCTCCTACCTGCGTTCGCTCCACTAGTGTGCGAGGACACGAACCACTAGATATGGCACCTGCCTAGGTCCGCTCTTCTAGTGGTGCAAAAGAGACGAACAGCAGCGTAAGCCGCACAAAGCTCCTACCTCTGTTCGCTCCCCTAGTGTGCGAGGATACGAACAACTGCCAGACGCAGTATAAGGAACGTTACCCTAGCGGCAACGTCCACCTACGAGTACAATCACAAGGCCCAGCCAGACCATGTGCCTCAGGCACCTGCCTATGTCCGCTCCCCTAAGAGGTAAGGATACGGACAGCAGCCGAAGCTGTAAGGTATAAGAACGCTACCCTGCCGGTAGCGCTCACCTAGCATAGACAGAGGAATGCCTAGAGGAACGCGCACAGAGCGTCTACTCATATGCATGAACCAAGAGGACTGAGCACCATGCGGCGTGTGTCAGGGTCTTATATAGACTCTGTGCCTCATCCAAGATGGAGGACACCAGAGCCAATCCGCTTCCAGAACGACAGGAGTGACGTCATGCTGGCCTATCACCGAGCAAGACGTCACAAGCACATGACCAGCGACCAATCGGCATAGAAGGTGTCAGAGACATGTGACCTCGTGTCAGCGATGATGTCACCCGCACATGTGCAATGGCTCCAAGATTGGACTTAGTCTCCGGCGCTCGCACATGTGCAGTAGCAAGAAATCTGGACTTAGTCTCCAGCGCTCGCACATGTGCAGTAGCAAGAAATCTGGACTTAGTCTCCAGCGCTCGCACATGTGCAGTAGCAAGAAATCTGGACTTAGTCTCCAGCGCTCGCAGCAACCGTAACAGTACCTCCCCCTCAAGGGCCCCCCTCCCGGCGACGCAGATAATCGGCAACTAAGTCGGGAGCATGGACAGCCTCCTCAGGCTCCCAAGAGCGATGTTCCGGGCCATAGCCCTCCCAATCTATCAAGAAGAACCTGCGCCCTCTAACCATCTTAGAACCAACTATGGCTCGTACCTCATAGCTAGAGCGAGAGGAATCAGAGGCAGGAGAGTGCACTTCACGAGCGTGAGGTAAAATAGCCGGCTTTAGCAGTGAGACATGGAATTTGTCATGAATCCTAAGATGGACAGGTAACTTCAATTGATAGACTACAGGATTTACCTGTCGAAGAACCTCATAAGGACCCAGGAAGCGAGGAGCAAATTTGACAGAGCTCACTCTAAGTCTCACGTGTTTTGCAGAGAGCCACACAAAGTCCCCTGGAGAAAAGACAGGAGCCGGGCGACGAAACCGATCGGACACCGTCTTCATACGGTCCTTAGCTGCTTGGATCGACTCTTGAGTCCGATCCCAAACCTCTCTGGCATTAGTTGCCCAGTCGGCCACAAGAGGAGGAGGTGCAGCAGCGGGAAACGGTACCGGTACCCTAGGGTGTTGCCCATTATTGAGTACGAACGGTGTCTGCCCAGTGGCCTCAGCCAGCGAATTGTTAAGGGCAAATTCTGCCCAGGGTAGGAGGGAGGACCAGTTATCGTGGTTCTCAGCAACAAAGTGTCGAAGGTATATAATCATAGATTGATTGGTACGTTCAACCAAACCATTAGTCTCCGGATGGTATGCCGAAGAGAGATTCAACTCAATTTGCAGAAGGCTACAAAGATCTCGCCAGAAACGGGAAGTAAATTGCGGGCCTCTATCACAAATGATACGATCTGGCATCCCGTGAAGCCTAAAGACATGCTTGAGGAATAGTTTGGCTAGTACCCTGGAAGATGGGATTCTCGATAACGGTACGAGATGAACCATCCGGGAGAAATGGTCCGTAATGACCCACACAAATCTATGTCCCTGTGAACATGGAAGATCACCCACAAAGTCCATGCCTACCACCTCCCATGGTCTATCTGGCACTGGTAAAGGATGCAAGAGCCCAGCCGGTCTCTGCCGTAATGGACGGTTGCGAGCACACGAGTAGCAGGAACCGACATATCTCTTGACGTGGCTGGCTAAGTGTGGCCACCAATACCACCTCTCCAGTAACTCTCGTGTCCGCCTAATACCAAAATGCCCACCCACCTTTGAGGTGTGGGCCCATGACAGTATATCATTCTGTCGATCAGGCGGAACAAATGTCTTGCCCGGTGGGATTTGGTCTAACGTCACAGGAGAGAGCGTATGAAAAACCCTGGAGGGAAGGATAAGACGAGGTTCGTCAATCTCTTCCTGGGTAGAAAGCATAGAGCGAGACAGGGCGTCTGCCTTGTTATTCTTACTCCCAGACAAATAGTTGATGGAGAAGTGAAAGCGGGAGAAAAACAAGGACCAGCGGGCTTGGCGAGGATTCAGACGCTGAGCGGTTTGTAAGTACGTCAGATTCTTATGGTCTGTATAGACCTGGAAAGGATGTTTCGCTCCTTCCAGCAAGTGACGCCACTCCTCCAAGGCTAATCTCAAGGCGAGCAGTTCCCTATCCCCAATGGTATAGTTTCTCTCTGCCGGTGAAAAGGTTTTAGCAAAGAAGAAACACGGCCTTTTTCTACCTGCACCGTTCTTTTGATACAAGACCGCACCAGCACCCACTGAAGAGGCATCAACCTCTAAGAGGAAGGGCTTACTCTCATCGGGTCTTTGAAGAACGGGAGCAGTTGAAAAGTGTCTTTTTACTGCCTCAAAAGCCTGAGATGTCTCAGTAGACCAGGCTTTGGGATTCGCACCTTTCTTAGTCAAGGCCACCAAAGGGGCCACCAAAGTAGAAAAATGGGGTATGAACTGCCTGTAATAATTTATAAATCCTAAGAAGCGTTGCACCGCCTTCAAGGAATGAGGTTCGGACCATTGCAGGACAGCAGAGAGCTTCGCAGGATCCATAGCCAGACCCTCTTGTGAGATAATGTAACCCAAAAAAGGCAATGAGGACTGCTCGAATACACATTTCTCGAGTTTAGCAAACAATGAGTGCTCCCTTAAACGGGAAAGGACACGAACGACATCCTGACGATGAGTCTCCAGATCAGGAGAAAAAATCAGGATGTCGTCCAGATACACCACTACTGAGGATAACAGTAAATCCCTGAACACATCATTTACGAAGTCCTGAAATACTGCGGGTGCATTACATAACCCAAAAGGCATGACGAGGTATTCATAGTGACCGTCTCGGGTGTTAAAAGCGGTCTTCCATTCGTCACCCTTTCGAATTCGTACCAAGTTATACGCACCCCGCAGATCCAACTTCGTAAAAACTTGAGCTCCTCTCAGTCTGTCAAAGAGCTCCGAAATTAAAGGTAATGGGTATTTGTTCTTTATTGTGATTGCGTTGAGACCCCTGTAATCTATGCAGGGACGCAAATCACCCTCTTTCTTCCGAACAAAGAAAAACCCAGCTCCCGCGGGAGAGACAGACTTACGAATGAACCCCTTCTCTAAGCTCTCTCTTATATAGGTCGACATGGCCTCCGACTCAGGTATCGACAGGGGGTAAACCCTGCCTTTAGGTGGAACCGAACCTGGGATAAGGTCTATGGCACAGTCATACGGCCTATGGGGTGGAAGAACCTCAGCACCCTGTTTGGAGAACACGTCAGCGAAATCCAAATAGGGTGTAGGTATGGGAGAGAGATCAGTTGATGCAACTGCAACGACCTTAGGTGGTAAGGGAAGACATCGGGACTGACATTTCGAACCCCAACTAATAATGCTGTCAGACTCCCAGTCAATGTGAGGAGCATGAGTCCGAAGCCATGGAAGACCCAGAAGGACGTCGTCTATACCCTCAGGCAAAACAAGAAAAGAAATCTCCTCTATGTGACCCTGAGACAGGGAAAGGCGCAAGGGAACTGTCCTCAATGTAATGGAGTCAGACAACATAGTTCCATTAACAACACGGACAGGAATAGGCGCCTCTAACATGATAGAGGGAATATTGTGTCCCTTTACAAATCCTGAGGACACAAAAATCCCGTCAGCTCCGGAATCCACAAAAGCCATAATAGGCCATGTATTCTCAGATAACGAGAGCTGACCTGGGATACAACACTTAGAGGGTGCAGAAGACGTCTCTAGTAACCCCCCTCTAATGGTTACTAGGCCAGGGAGTTTCCCTGACGACTAGGACACTTGTTGGCATAGTGCCCAGCCTGACGACATACGTAACATATAGGAGGACCAGACTTGCGTAGTCTGGAGAACGTATGACCTAACTCCATAGGAGTGGGAGATGTTTCAGATGCTGAGGAAGATGGTAGTGGACCCTCAACAACTGGAATAGCCCGATGCTTAGGGCGTGAGGAAGAGACCTCGAGTCTACGTTCCTTATGGCGTACATCGATCCTCGTTGCTACTGTGATCAAATCCTCCAGAGAAGCAGGGACTTCACGAGTAGCAAGGGCATCCTTGACATAGCCAGCCAACCCTCTCCAGAAGATAGGAATCAACACCTTCTCTGGCCAATCTAGTTCTGCCACCAGAGTTCTAAAAGCAATGGCATAAGAACTAGTGGATAACGAACCCTGAGATAGATCTAACAGTCTCAGGGCCGCATCATGGGTAACCTGCGGACCCATGAATACCGCCTTAAGAGCATCAAGAAAGTCTTGATGTCTCAGAGTAACCACATCAGAGCGCTCCCATAGGGGAGTCGCCCATTCTAAGGCTTTGTCCTGAAGTAAGGAGATGATAAAGCCTACTCTGGACCTCTCCGTAGAGAAGCGAGAAGAGTTAACCTCTAGGTGTATCTGACACTGACTAATGAAACCACGACATGATCTGGCATCGCCAGAATATCTGTTTGGTAGAGCAAGTCGAGGATCATGTGCAGATGTCACCATGGTCTGAGGTTTATCCTCTATACTCTTGAGCCGTGACTCAAGTACTTGTATGTAACGGTGTAACTGCTGATATTCTGCCATAACTGCCAGACCCTTGGCTCAGTCCTAATGTTACGGGGGGCTGTCTGATAATAACCGAAAGGAGTATCAGACAGTCAGGGTCCACCGTGCAAAGACTTTGCTGCAGACTATGGCAGAGTGCAATACCTCTGTTAACTCACAGAAGGATATAATAAGAAAGTAAAGCAATTCCTCCCTTACTTGGAGGGTGTGTGGAATGATCTCTGTTAATAATCACAGAGACAAAGGCAATGTGTGCGAAATGGCACCTACCTAGGTCCGCTCTTCTAGTGGTGAAAAAGAGACGAACAGCAGCGTAAGCCGCACAAAGCTCCTACCTGCGTTCGCTCCACTAGTGTGCGAGGACACGAACCACTAGATATGGCACCTGCCTAGGTCCGCTCTTCTAGTGGTGCAAAAGAGACGAACAGCAGCGTAAGCCGCACAAAGCTCCTACCTCTGTTCGCTCCCCTAGTGTGCGAGGATACGAACAACTGCCAGACGCAGTATAAGGAACGTTACCCTAGCGGCAACGTCCACCTACGAGTACAATCACAAGGCCCAGCCAGACCATGTGCCTCAGGCACCTGCCTATGTCCGCTCCCCTAAGAGGTAAGGATACGGACAGCAGCCGAAGCTGTAAGGTATAAGAACGCTACCCTGCCGGTAGCGCTCACCTAGCATAGACAGAGGAATGCCTAGAGGAACGCGCACAGAGCGTCTACTCATATGCATGAACCAAGAGGACTGAGCACCATGCGGCGTGTGTCAGGGTCTTATATAGACTCTGTGCCTCATCCAAGATGGAGGACACCAGAGCCAATCCGCTTCCAGAACGACAGGAGTGACGTCATGCTGGCCTATCACCGAGCAAGACGTCACAAGCACATGACCAGCGACCAATCGGCATAGAAGGTGTCAGAGACATGTGACCTCGTGTCAGCGATGATGTCACCCGCACATGTGCAATGGCTCCAAGATTGGACTTAGTCTCCGGCGCTCGCACATGTGCAGTAGCAAGAAATCTGGACTTAGTCTCCAGCGCTCGCACATGTGCAGTAGCAAGAAATCTGGACTTAGTCTCCAGCGCTCGCACATGTGCAGTAGCAAGAAATCTGGACTTAGTCTCCAGCGCTCGCAGCAACCGTAACAGTTACCCTTGTGAAAAAAAAAGCTACCTAGTTGAAGCAACCGTTTTGTGGTAAAAAAAATTTTTTTTCTTTTCACGGCTCAACGCTATAAACTTTTGTGAAGCCCCCAGGTGTTCAAAGTGCTCACCAAACATCTAGAAAAATTATTTGAGGCCTCTAGTTTCCAAAATGGGGTCACTTATGGGGGAGCTCCATTGTTTAGGCACCTCAGGGGGTCTTCAAACCCGACATGGCGTCCGCTAACAGGTGCAGCTAATTTTGCACTCAAAATTTCAAATGGCGCTCCTTGCCTTCCGAGCACTGCTGTGTGTCCAAACATTTGATTTCCACCACATATGAGGTATCTGCATACTCAGGAGAAAATGCACAATACATTTTATGGTGCATTTTTTCCTGTTACCCTTGTGAAAAAAAAAGCTACCTAGTTGAAGCAACCGTTTTGTGGTAAAAGAAAAATGTTTTCTTTTCACGGCTCAACGCTATAAACTTTTGTGAAGCCCCCAGGTGTTCAAAGTGCTCACCAAACATCTAGAAAAATTATTTGAGGCCTCTAGTTTCCAAAATGGGGTCACTTATGGGGGAGCTCCATTGTTTAGGCACCTCAGGGGGTCTTCAAACCCGACATGGCGTCCGCTAATGAGTGCAGCTAATTTTGCGTTCAAAAATTCAAATGGCGCTCCTTCCCTTCCGAGCTCTGCCGTGCGCCCAAACAATTGATTTTTACCACATATGGGGTATCAGCGTACTCAGGAGAACATGCACAATAAATTGTATTGTGTACTTTCTCTTTTCTCCCTTGTAAAAATGAAAATTTTATGGCTAAAGTAACATTTTTGTGTTAAAAAGTAAAATTTTCATTTTTTCCTTCCACATTGCTTTGGTTCCTGTGAAGCACCTAAAGGGTTAATAATCTTATTGGATGTGGTTTTGAGCAGTGTGAGGGGTGTAGTTTTTAGAATGGGGTCACTTTTGGGTATTTTCTGTCACCTCGGTCTCTCAAAGTCACTTCAAATGTGATGTGGTCCCTAAAAAAATTATTTTGTAAATTTTGTTGGAAAAATGAGAATTTGCTGATGACCTTTGACCCCTTCTAACTTCCTAACGGAAAAAAAAATTTGTTTCGAAAATTGCGCTGATGTAAAGTAGACAAGTGGGAAATGTTATTTAGTAACTATTTTGTGTGACATATCTCTCAGATTTATGGGCATACATTTTCAAAGTTTGAAATTTGCGAAATTTTCAAAATTTTCGCCAAATTTCCTAAATTTTCACAAATAAACGCAAAAAATATCGGCCTAAATTTACCACTGACATGAAGTACAATATGTCACGAAAAAACAATCTCAGAATCGCCAGGATCCGTTGAAGCGTTCCAGAGTTATAACCTGTCAAAGTGACACTGGTCAGAATTGCAAAAAATGGCCCGGTCATTAGGGTGTTTTAGTGGCCGGGGGTGAAGGGGTTAGGCACCTCAGGGGGTCTTCAAACCCGACATGGCGTCCGCTAATTAGTGCAGCTAATTTTGCATTTAAATGGCGCTCCTTGCCTTCCGAGCACTGCCGTGTGTCCAAACATTTGATTTCCACCACATATGAGGTATCTGCGTACTCAGGAGAAAATGGACAATACATTTTATGTTGCATTTTTTCCCGATACCCTTGTGAAAAAAAAAGCTACCTAGTTGAAGCAACAGTTTTGTGGTAAAAAAATTTTTTTTTTCTTTTCACGGCTCAACGTTATAAACTTCTGTGAAGCCCCCAGGTGTTCAAAGTGCTCATCAAACATCTAGAAAAAATATTTGAGGGCTCTAGTTTCCAAAATGGGGTCACTTGTGGGGGAGCTCCATTGTTTAGGCACCTCAGGGGGTCTTCAAACCCGACATGGCGTCCGCTAATTAGTGCAGCTAATTTTGCGTTCAAAAATTCAAATGGCGCTCCTTGCATTCCGAGCACTGCCGTGTGTCCAAACATTTGATTTCCACCACATATGAGGTATCTGCGTACTCAGGAGAAAATGGACAATATATTTTATGTTGCATTTTTTCCCAATACCCTTGTGAAAAAAAAAGCTACCTAGTTGAAGCAACAGTTTTGTGGTAAAAAAAAATTTTTTTCTTTTCACGGCTCAACGTTATAAACTTCTGTGAAACCCCCAGGTGTTCAAAGTGCTCATCAAACATCTAGAAAAAATATTTGAGGGCTCTAGTTTCCAAAATGGGGTCACTTGTGGGGGAGCTCCATTGTTTAGGCACCTCAGGGGGTCTTCAAACCCGACATGGCGTCCGCTAATTAGTGCAGCTAATTTTGCGTTCAAAAATTCAAATGGCGCTCCTTGCATTCCAAGCACTGCCGTGTGTCCAAACATTTGATTTCCACCACATATGAGGTATCTGCGTACTCAGGAGAAAATGGACAATACATTTTATGTTGCATTTTTTCCCGATACCCTTGTGAAAAAAAAAGCTACCTAGTTGAAGCAACAGTTTTGTGGTAAAAAAAATTTTTTTTCTTTTCACGGCTCAACGTTATAAACTTCTGTGAAGCCCCCAGGTGTTCAAAGTCCTCATCAAACATCTAGAAAAAATATTTGAGGGCTCTAGTTTCCAAAATGGGGTCACTTGTGGGGGAGCTCCATTGTTTAGGCACCTCAGGGGGTCTTCAAACCCGACATGGCGTCCGCTAATGAGTGCAGCTAATTTTGCGTTCAAAAATTCAAATGGCGCTCCTTCCCTTCCGAGCTCCGCTGTGCACCCAAACAATTGATTTTTACCACATATGGGGTATCGGCGTACTCAGGAGAAAATGCACAATAAATTGTAGGGTGCACTTTCTCTTTTCTCCCTTGTGAAAATGAAAATTTTATGGCTAAAGTAACATTTTTGTGTTAAAAAGTAAAATTTTCATTTTTTCCTTCCACATTGCTTTGGTTCCTGTGAAGCACCTAAAGGGTTAATAAACTTTTTGGATGTGGTTTTGAGCAGAGTGAGGGGTGCAGTTTTTAGAATGGGGTCACTTTTGGGTATTTTCTGTCACCTCGGTCTCTCAAAGTCACCTCAAATGTGATGTGGTCCCTAAAAAAAATTATTTTCTAAATTTTGTTGGAAAAATGAGAAATTGCTGATGAACTTTGACCCCTTCTAACTTCCTAACGAAAAAAAAATTTGTTTCGAAAATTGCGCTGGTGTAAAGTAGACAAGTGGGAAATGTTATTTAGTAACTATTTTGTGTGACATATTTCTCAGATTTATGGGCATAAATTTTCAAAGTTTGAAAATTGCGAAATTTTCAAAATTTTCGCCAAATTTCCTAAATTTTCACAAATAAACGCAAAAAATATCGGCCTAAATTTACCACTGACATGAAGTACAATATGTCACGAAAAAACAATCTCAGAATTGCCAGGATCCGTTGAAGCGTCCCAGAGTTATAACCTGTCAAAGTGACACTGGTCAGAATTGCAAAAAATGGCCCGGTCATTAGGGTGTTTTAGTGGCCGGGGGTGAAGGGGTTAAATGAAGAATTGAGGTAGATGATAAGAGTAGTAGTAATAATAATAATAATAATAATTTTATTCATTTATATAGCGCTATTAATTCCATAGCACTTTACACACATTGGCAGATAGTAAGAAAACTGGTGCCGGCCTTCTGCAAGTAACAGGTGAAAGTGGATTCTCTTTCAGGCTCAGTTGCATTTTCAGAATTATTCTGAACTTTCTCAGTGATTATTTTTTTAAACCTTTGCGCTGTAATCGATGATGACGGATTTGTTGTGGTTTTATAATTAAGTTATTAAAGATTATTCACTTTTACTTCTGAATCCCAAATTATTTCTCCAAATATGACTTTCATTGACTAGATTATTCCATCCTCATCTGGAAAAGTGGTTGCATAACACATTAGTGGATTTTATCTCTGGACTGTATTTGGGATAATTCTTCTTACAGAGAAAGAAGTTATAGTGGAAGCTGAAAAGAAGCACAAAGAGCGGGAAATTCAAAATCCCTAACAGTTCTGTGTTCAGCCAATCAGCAGAAGAAGGGGAGGAGCTAATTTTCATCCAGTAAAAACACGCGTCATCTCGTCAGTTCTCCCTCTGGTCCGACCATCCTCTACATAAAGGAGGAGTCGGCGGCCGTTCATCACTTGTTCTGTTCTATCTGCTCTGAAGATGTCTGGTCGCGGTAAAGGAGGAAAAGGTCTCGGGAAAGGCGGCGCCAAGCGGCACAGGAAGGTGCTCCGTGATAACATCCAGGGCATCACCAAGCCCGCCATCCGCCGTCTCGCCCGCAGAGGAGGCGTCAAGCGCATCTCCGG
Source organism: Anomaloglossus baeobatrachus (assembly GCF_048569485.1). Classification (NCBI taxonomy): domain Eukaryota; kingdom Metazoa; phylum Chordata; class Amphibia; order Anura; family Aromobatidae; genus Anomaloglossus; species Anomaloglossus baeobatrachus. Next base: position 282,395,649 of record NC_134359.1, on the reverse strand, counting down.
CCTCATCTACGAAGAGACTCGCGGAGTCCTGAAAGTTTTCCTGGAGAATGTGATCCGTGACGCCGTCACCTACACCGAGCACGCCAAGAGGAAGACCGTCACCGCCATGGACGTGGTGTACGCGCTGAAGCGCCAGGGCCGCACTCTCTACGGCTTCGGAGGTTAATTCTGCTCTATTCTGTCCTGACAACCCAAAGGCTCTTTCCAGAGCCACCCACATCTACCTGAAAGGCTACAATGTCCTGCTGCTGTGGGGTGAGCGGAGGGCGGATCTCCTGTGCCCTGGTGAATGCTGTTCGCTCTCACTGATCTATCATGTGGCTGATCATGTAACACCCGGGGTACATGATGGGGGTGGTATAGCCGAACATTATTATTATTATTATTATTATAGCGCCATTTATTCCATGGCGCTTTACAAGTGAAAGGGTATACGTACAACAATCATTAACAGTACAAGACAGACTGGTATAGGAGGAGAGAGGACCCTGCCCGCGAGGGCTCACAGTCTACAGGGAATGGGTGATGGTACAATAGGTGAGGACAGAGCTGGTTGCGCAGTGGTCTACTGGGCTGAGGGCTATTGTAGGTTGTAAGCTTGTTGGAAGAGGTGGGTCTTGAGGTTCCTCTTGAAGCTTTCCACGGTAGGAGAGAGTCTGATGTGCTGGGGTAGAGCGTTCCAGAGTATGGGGGATGCACGGGAAATCTTGTACACGATTGTGGGAAGAGGAGATAAGAGAGGAGCAGAGAAGATCTTGTGAGGATCTAAGGTTGCGTGCAGGTAGGTACTGGGAGACTAGGTCACAGATGTAGGGAGGAGACAGGTTGTGCATGGCTTTGTATGTCATGGTTAATGTTTTGAACTGGAGTCGTTGGGCGATGGGAAGCCAGTGAAGGGATTGGCAGAGTGGCGAGGCTGGGGAGTAGCGATGGGAGAGGTGGATTAAGCGGGCTGCAGAGTTTAGGATAGATTGGAGGGGTGCAAGAGTGTTGGAAGGGAGGCCAGAGAGCAGGAGGTTGCAGTAGTCGAGGTGGGAGATGATGAGTGCATGCACTAATGTTTTTGCAGATTCTTGGTTAAGAAAAGCACGGATCCGGGAGATATTTTTGAGTTGTAATCGGCATGAGTACATGGAGATATCTGAGCACAGTCCATATCCTGATGTGCTGCGGTCTCTACAGAGTAAGAAGCAAAGTTCTGCTGTGAGATTAATGTGTTAATGCCGCTTAATGATATTTTTAGGATCAGACCCGTGTGGGTGATCGGGTGCAGCGAATATTCACCGGGAATAACGCTGTATGAGGCAGCTGGATAGATGGACGAACTGTACCGGGTTTATAAACTACTGTGTAATCACCGCGTCTTGGGCACTTTAGTCTCGGATAGATGGCGGCCACCGAAGATTAATGATAACCCTTCAGAATATTAATGGCTCATCCTCCATCCAGCGCGATCACCGTGTGCGGGGGCAGCAGGTCTGGAGGACAGGACTGCGCTGTATCCGGAGTATTGTAGAGCTGCCCCAGACCTGAATCCTCACAATATAATCCCCCCTATATGCAGAGGCGCAGGTTATAATCAGATGGACGGAGAGCAGCGATTGGGGGGATGTTCACAATAACAGCAGGAGGGTCACAGCAGCGGAGACTGAAAAGTAACTGTAACCGAAGCTGAATACGGTGACACCAAAGGGTTAACACACGGATGAGCGCTCTTAATGACATGACGTGTATATGTGGCGCCCCTGACCTGGTCAGGCACCACTGAGTACTGCACCCATGCTGGGGACAGTACAATACAGGTGGTCCAGAAGGCTGACAGGGGTGTGGAACACAGGCGCATAGTGATCAGGCCTCACACATGTACCTAAGAGAGGACCCCTGGGGAACCCAGGAGGGGGCAGAGCCTACGCCTTCACTGGAATAGTGGAGGGGGTGAGAGCTTCCATCTCCTCTCAAGGGGTGTGGTAAGAGAGTCTGGTTGCTAGGTGGCGTAGGCAGACACAAGTGGGGAAGGAAAGAGAGATAGGAGGAGTTAGTTAGAGCTTGGAGCTCGGACTGAGGAGATGTCAGCAGAAAGAGCAGAGATGGAAAAACCCACCAGTGAGTCGGTTAGAGCAGAACTCCAGAGGGCTCAGTGAGGAGCAGACCTGTGGGGCTGCTGCTGTCTAACAGCGCCCGCGCAGTGGCTACAGACGGGGGAGAACGGTCAACTAGGAGTGCTGCCTGAAAGCCAGCTTCAGCTAGAGAGTGCACGGAGTGGGAAGTAAGGAGACTTCTAGAGAGCACCAGGCCCAACCGGGCGGCAGATCCCGAAGCGAGGATAGATTCACCTTTCCCTGCTAAACCTGCCGGTGTGGGGCTCTTACAGCCCACACCACAACACTACAAAAGCCGCAGCCACGTAACCGCAGTGAGGGCCCATAGGTCATAGGAGGCAAGAGGCTGGAGTGGCCTGGTCCGGGGAACAAGCACACGGCACACAAGAAGGGGAGAGAGGCTTGGAGCATCTTCCCTGGGTGACCCCCATAGGGACTCAAAGTCGGGGTCACCCCAAACCACCAAGGGCTAAGGAAGGCGAGTCAGTAGTCACCCTCATAAAGTCAGCCTGAAGGACACCTGGTTCCCATCTGGTTCATCTCAGCTACGCCCGGGCTACTCACCCTGCCATCTAATGTGAGTAAAAACCCTGAAAGACATCCTGCCTGTGTGGTCATTCTGCGACTTGTGGTACTACAAACCTACACAGGGCCCTGGGGCTTGCCTCACTCTCAGGAGGCTACTACATCTAACTGCACACACCATCAGCCCCAGGCGACCCTCAACCTGCAGTGGCGGTCCCTACTGGCCGCAATACTGAGAGTGGCGTCACGACAATCCTAAAAGAAGGTTCCCTACCTGTGACCAGACTGTTCCATCCACGTGGAGTCCCTGAAGGTACTGCACCGACACATACTAGCGGGGCTTCACAACTTCTGGCGTCACGAACAGGATAAGGACTAGACCTGTTCAGACAGGTGACCATGTGCCTGGGCGGTCCGCTTGAAAAATTGGAAGCGCCGCCATATTGCCACCATGAAAAGCGCGCTGAAAAACAACAGCAGCCCGCGCTGGAAGAAGTTACCGCCCACGAAGAGGTGTGGCTACCCAGAGATCCCCTGCAGAGTTCTGAGCTTGCCAGCGATGAGAGTGGAAGCGTCCAGAGACGGCGGGAAGGAAAGAGAGCCACAAGCCTGTTGCTGGGAGAGGAGCTGCTGAAAGAAGCAGAGCAAAAACTGCGCAGCTTGTTATCAGAGGCAACGGCGAGTCCACAGCTGGAGAGTCGTGCAGAAGAGGGCGCAGAAGAAATGGCGTCTGACCGCAGAAATCCAGAACCGGGCTCCGCTGCCTGGTGGTATCGGGAGCTGGCCCAGTTCTGTGATCGACTGGAGACCCGGGTCATAGAGCAGGTCAGAGAAGAGTACGCGGAGTTCCTGGGGATGGCTGCGGCGGTGCGGACCTACGAGGAGGGAGCCGCGCGACGCATGTCAGACCGAGCGGCGACGACGCAGACCCCGATGCTGCCACCGGTGGGTGAGTCAAGTGATGCCCCGGCCAGCGCGAGTGCCCCGACCCCTGCAGCCACGCCCGCGGTCCCCGAAGAGGCGCCCGGCGCGGCGATGCTGGACCAGGCCGCAGCCACGCTAGAAGCAGCCCGCCAAGCCCAGGCCGCTGCAGCGATGCCCCGCCTGTCCCGCAGGGCTCCGACCACCACGGCAGTGCTCATCCGTGCTGCAGGTGTGACGCTGACCCAGGCTGCCACCCTGCTGAACCCAGCCCGCCAAGACTCCAACGCAGCAGCGACGCTCGTCCGCGCCGCAGGTGATATGCTGAACCAGGCCGCAGCCCCGCCGGGTGCGGCCCGCCAAGCTCCGACCACCGCAGCGATGCCCTGCCCGGCCCGCACAGACCAGGCCGCCGCAGCGATGCCCTGCCCGGCCCACACAGATCAGGCCGCCGCAGCGATGCCCTGCCCGGCCCGCACAGATCAGGCCGCCGCAGCGATGCCCTGCCCGGCCCGCACAGACCAGGCCGCCGCAGCGATGCCCTGCCCGGCCCGCACAGACCAGGCCGCCGCCATACAGGGCGCGGCCCGCCAAGATAAAAGAGACATACCATTTACCCCGGCCTGCAAGGCCAGAGCTGATACCGCTCCCCAATCCACGGAGGTCTCTGATAGGAAGCCCACGCTGGAGGAAGAATACTGGCAGATGAGGGCTGACATGGAGGCCAAGTTTCCCCAGTGGTTGGTGGATCTGTACCTGCGCCCCCCATGCACCCCTGAGGAGATTCAGGCAACCCCTGCAGCCGCGCCGGAGAGTCCCCCGCCCGGGCCAGCAGAAGAAAGTCCATCCCCAGTCCTGCCACCAGAGGAGTGCCAGGAAGAACTAAGGGGGAGAGGAGGCCAGGAAGCAGAAGGGCTAACTCCGACGCCAGCCGCAGCAGACCCCTACCCAGAGCCGGAGATGCTGCCCTATTCCCGCTGGGAGGAGGAAGACTTGACACCGTCAGCAGACGAAGATCAGCCCAAAGACCTCACCTGGGAGCCTGCAGGCATGAACCCAGCCCGCAAGACACGGCGCAGCAGATCAAAGCGTCCTCCGACACCACAGTCCCCAGAACAGAAAGAGGTTACAGCCAGAGATCTGGAGGAGAAAAGGTGCCTAAGAAGGTCCAAAGCCCAGGCTAGAGGACCCCTTTACAGAGGAATAGTAGAGGACTTCAACCTGAAAAGTGGATACGGCTTCATTGTAGTGAAAGGAATAAAAGAGGGCATATTTGTTAACAGGAGAGATGTTCAAGCCCACCTGCCCAGAGGACATTCCGGCAGAAATTTGAAAATTGGAGAAGCAGTACAGTTCACTCTGCATGAAGGTGAAAGGGGATTGTATGCGCTCGATGTAGCACCATGTCCAAGACAAGAAAGACAAGACAGAGATACAGAAACAGATGCAGAAAAGGAAACAGACGAAGACCAAGAAAGGAAAGACACAGAACCTATAGATGAGGCAACCACAGATGAAGAAAGAGACAAAGAGCAGGAAAGTCACAGGTGCCAGTGCCCAACGTGCCCTCGCCCTAGTGAAAAAGAGGAGTAAAGTAAAGGAAAGTAAGAAGAGAAGTTACTGTTTTGATCAGTTTTGAAAAGTTTTGTTTTGCAACGTTTAAGAAATGCGCCCACAAAAACTATTGTGAGAAACAAACTTAAGGCTATGAACTTGCTATAGCCACAAACTCTCGCAGTGTAAATAGTTACACCAGTGGCACCACCACCAGGGCCAGCCTGTTTAGGGGCTTGGCTCGTCTGCAACCAGGGGGGCCCGTCCGTAGAAAAGGGCCTTGGCTCACCTGCGACCAGAGAGCACGCCTGTTTATGGGGCCTTGGCTCACCACCACAAAGAGGGTACCTGGTCAGCACCAACTGTGGAGGCCGCCTCTGCATCCTGCCAGAAGAGGCTGACGGCGCGGATCCACCAGGCCAGGTATACCCTGAAACCACCAGCCCATGAAAGCCGCCTATACATCCTGCCAGAAGTGGCTGAAGTTGCGGCCAACGTGAGAGGGTTTTGGGTGGGTTAACGGACTTGTGGGTGGAGGGTGGTGATGTCTGATACCTGGTGCTTTTAAAAATGTTTTACATGTTTTAATGTTTTATGCATTTTAAAATGTTGTCTTGCAGCCCGAGGACGTGCTGGTGATAACTAAGGGGGAATGTGGCGCCCCTGACCTGGTCAGGCACCACTGAGTACTGCACCCATGCTGGGGACAGTACAATACAGGTGGTCCAGAAGGCTGACAGGGGTGTGGAACACAGGCGCATAGTGATCAGGCCTCACACATGTACCTAAGAGAGGACCCCTGGGGAACCCAGGAGGGGGCAGAGCCTACGCCTTCACTGGAATAGTGGAGGGGGTGAGAGCTTCCATCTCCTCTCAAGGGGTGTGGTAAGAGAGTCTGGTTGCTAGGTGGCGTAGGCAGACACAAGTGGGGAAGGAAAGAGAGATAGGAGGAGTTAGTTAGAGCTTGGAGCTCGGACTGAGGAGATGTCAGCAGAAAGAGCAGAGATGGAAAAACCCACCAGTGAGTCGGTTAGAGCAGAACTCCAGAGGGCTCAGTGAGGAGCAGACCTGTGGGGCTGCTGCTGTCTAACAGCGCCCGCGCAGTGGCTACAGACGGGGGAGAACGGTCAACTAGGAGTGCTGCCTGAAAGCCAGCTTCAGCTAGAGAGTGCACGGAGTGGGAAGTAAGGAGACTTCTAGAGAGCACCAGGCCCAACCGGGCGGCAGATCCCGAAGCGAGGATAGATTCACCTTTCCCTGCTAAACCTGCCGGTGTGGGGCTCTTACAGCCCACACCACAACACTACAAAAGCCGCAGCCACGTAACCGCAGTGAGGGCCCATAGGTCATAGGAGGCAAGAGGCTGGAGTGGCCTGGTCCGGGGAACAAGCACACGGCACACAAGAAGGGGAGAGAGGCTTGGAGCATCTTCCCTGGGTGACCCCCATAGGGACTCAAAGTCGGGGTCACCCCAAACCACCAAGGGCTAAGGAAGGCGAGTCAGTAGTCACCCTCATAAAGTCAGCCTGAAGGACACCTGGTTCCCATCTGGTTCATCTCAGCTACGCCCGGGCTACTCACCCTGCCATCTAATGTGAGTAAAAACCCTGAAAGACATCCTGCCTGTGTGGTCATTCTGCGACTTGTGGTACTACAAACCTACACAGGGCCCTGGGGCTTGCCTCACTCTCAGGAGGCTACTACATCTAACTGCACACACCATCAGCCCCAGGCGACCCTCAACCTGCAGTGGCGGTCCCTACTGGCCGCAATACTGAGAGTGGCGTCACGATCAAAAACAGAAGATTTCCTACCAGTGACGGAGATCCAGCAACGTGGAGTCCCTGAAGGTAACGCACCGACACCGACACAACACCCGTGGGGCTTCACATCTATAGGCGGAGATACAACGAATTTGAAATTCCCGCTCAGTGGTGACGGTTTCTTCTGTCCCTTTTCTGTGACACGTGCTCCTGCCTTCTTTACAGTTTGTCCTGCTGCTGTGGGGTGAGCGGACTGCCGATCTCCGGGGAATGCTGTAACTGTCACTGATCTGTCATGTGTCTGATAATACAGATAAGTCCGGGGTGTATAATCCAGTACGTGTCTCCTTCCCGTATTTAACTCATTACTGGCCAAGTATCGGCCGATCCCGCTCCACAACAGTACCCGTTCCCCTGACATATGGCGACTGTGAGAAGAACGGGTATTATTGTACCCCCCACATCCTGCTAGAACATACGAGGTGATCGGGCAGATCTACCTGTATCCATAGTTCCGGCTGCTCATGACTGTGACCCTATTTAGCGGGGAAGTTTGCGACTTCTGTAAGATTGCTTCTAGGTAGCCGCACTAAGTTATATGAAAACCCGGCGTCTCCACTCCACGGCAAAGACAATAAATCTCTGTCCTCAGCACAAGACCCTCCCTCCCCTGTATATACTGAGCGCTGCTGTATACACTATAGAATTGTGCCAACTGAAAAGCAACCGCTGCTCCATCACCACATGATGTCAGCTCTGGAGCAGATCAGCCCATTCATTTCACGCCCTGAATATCTGCTCTGTAGGAAACGCAGCACAGGAGTGCGGGAAGTACATATATCTATACACCGCCTGGTGCTCCTGTTCTATCAGACAATCCGGTAAGTTCAGACATCGGCCGATATCAGCGGAACCAGCTCTGATGAGGAGGATGTGGTGGCTCTTAGAAGAGCCTTTGTGTTGTGGAGGATGCGGGGTCAGCGGCGCTCACTTGCTCTTCTTGCCGCTCTCGGTCTTCTTGGGCAGCAGCACGGCCTGGATGTTGGGCAGGACGCCTCCCTGGGCAATGGTCACCCCACCCAGCAGCCTGTTCAGCTCCTCATCATTGCGCACGGCCAGCTGCAGGTGCCGGGGGATGATGCGGGTCTTCTTGTTGTCCCGGGCAGCATTGCCGGCCAATTCCAGGATCTCAGCGGTCAGATACTCGAGCACAGCGGCCAGGTAGACCGGAGCGCCGGCGCCCACTCTCTCGGCGTAATTGCCCTTGCGGAGAAGCCTGTGCACACGACCGACCGGGAACTGCAGCCCTGCCCGGGATGAGCGGGTCTTGGCCTTAGCGCGGGCCTTCCCTCCTTGTTTGCCGCGTCCAGACATCGCTCTGATCTTCTCTCCAACAGCTCAAAGTAAACACAATTCTTGTGTGATGTCAGTTCTGGTTCCTCATTCGCTTTTATCGGGTGCTGCCCCGCCCTCCCTTCTCACCATTGGATGGATCTAAAGCCTCTTGTTTAGTGAAGACACCAATGAGATGCAGCGGGCGCAGCCTATGACACTCCCAGATGTCACAGGCTGCGCCCGCTGTGCAGACGACTGTATATATCATACACACTGCTGTATACACTGAATTTAAATAAAACGGAAATAAATACAGTTTTAGAAACAAAACTACATACTCATAGATTTTCTTTGGTTTTAGCCTTTAGGAAAGCTCTTTTGCTTTTCTGGGGTTCAGCACGAGCCTAGTTTTGCTCTATCCTTCTTGAACTTCTAATGTAAAGAGAGGAAGGGCACTACCCCATAATATGGGCTCTCTTATGGCGGAAAGACTAATTCAGAAAGAAAAGCAAGGAAAGAATGCCATACAACAAGGATCACCATGCATAACTGTAAAATAACAATCTGTATAAAGTGTAGAACACAACAAATGAGTAAAAAAAAAAAATCCAAATGATGCTTGGTGTCCCTTATCAACAGATAAATAGAATAAAAGTGTGTGTATATATAGATATAGCCAGCCACAAAATTGTACAGATTATACTCCAACAGACCATGCAATAGTGCCTGCTAATAGCAAATGTGGTATTATATAGCGCATTTTGCCCATATGTGCTTCTAATGGTTTCTGACCGAGTGTTTTGTTCTCCGTGGACTTGTCTTATCTCCATCTTGCTTCTCGCCTATAGATGGTCTGTATTACATGCATTTTTACCTTGCAACTGCTTATCGCTCACTTGAGCAGTTTTTCATGTACATTGCCGTCATTATTTATCTCCGTTCATAGGGGTCAATAGCACCTACAGATATCCATATTGGTTTTTTTTGCTAATTAGCGTCTTTGTCCGTTATCCGTGATTTATTCATGGGGTGTTTTGTTCACTCCCATTTACAATAGACATTTCCCCGCACTTCTTATCTAGATCTTTTGTTGGCTTGGATCAAATCAAACACATATTACCTGTTAGCAGGCATTATTGGAAGGTCTGCTGAAGTATGATCTATATATATATATATAATCTTTTCAATCTATTTATCTATTGCTAATGGATACCTAGGCACCATTTGGATGTTTTTTTTAATTGTTTTTAACTTGTGTCATGTGTTCTAATACAGATTGTTATATTACAGTTATACATGGTAATGCTTGTTTTATGGCATTCTTTCCTTGATTTTCTTCTTGAACTTCTCCTTCACTTTGGATGCTTTCTTCTAAGGCACCTTGTCATCTGATGGAATGTTATTCCACATCTCTCCTACTTTCTTTGCAATGTTCCTAATGGTCAGACCTGGCCGCTCTCCTTTCACTTCAGGACGGAAGTTGGAACAAAACAAAAAGAAAGCAGAGGGTGGTCTCTTTAATTAATTTGGGTCCTTAAACTTCTTTTTTTTCTTTCTTTTTGATGTCATGTAAGCTTAGATTTCTCCTTTATAATGAACCTTGTCAAATTTCTCCATGTCTTCAAACCTTCCCTGCTCTTTAGCAGACAGTCTTCCACCGTTTGGAGCACTTTTTGGAGAAATGTTAAAGTTCACAGATGCATCAGGAAGATGTTCCGTGTGCTCTTCTCTGCAAGTCTGCAAAAAGTAAGCATAAGAGGAAATTGTACTGTATACAATGCTGTATATACTGGAATTACTGCTGCCTATTCTGTACACACTGTAAACTGCTGCATATCATGTGCACACTGCTTTATTATTATAGACACAAATAAGACTGTTGATGTGTGCTGTGCTAGTTGTGCAGTCTGTGCATTGTATACAGCTGTGATCTGTGCTAATTCTGCATTTTTGGTCTGCGCTTCTTCCTCCGTATTTTACCTTTTGCACAATAGTTGGTGTCAGATGGGTGAATTAATATTTCAGTGATCACACAGGGCTTTTCCTGTTTTAGATGGGGGAGTGAGTCGCATTGAGAAGCCCTCGTTTCACACTGCTATATATACTGTACACACTGCTGTATATATTGTATACTGCTGAATATCTTCAACACACTGCTGTGTATACAGTACTGTACACACTGCTGTATGTCATGTATGCACTGCTGTATATAGTGTATACATTACCGTGTAGCCTGAACACACTGCGCAGAATGCTGTATATCATGCACACACTGGCGTATATCATGCACACACTGCTGTATATCATGCACACACTGCTGTATATCATGCACACACTGCTCTATATCATGCACACACTGCTGTATATGCTCTATACACTGCTCTATTATTATTATGGACACATAAGGCTGCTGATTGTGCAGTATATACAGCTGTGCTGTGTGTGGATTTTGCATATTCGCTTCTTCCTCAGTATTTCACCATTTCCACAGCAGTTTGTTTCAGATGAGTGAATTAATATTTCCGTGATTACACATGGATTTTTCTGCTTTTAGATGATGGAGTGAGTCTCATTGTGAAGTCATCGCCTCATCACAGCTCTTCCCACCAGTACAGGCCTCAGAGATAAAAGCTTCACAGAGGATAAGACATAATATTCTGCAGGAGATTGCACTCATCCCCCTATGGGCATGATCTACTAATGTGGAGACCTGGTTACCCCAATACGCTGCACACACGGGGTAGATTTATATTCCAGCTCAGGGAGGTGCAGGCAGCGGGGGCCATCGCCTGTGTTACCCTTCTGCGCTCTCAGCAGCTCCAGGTCGGTCGCACATAGTATAATCTGCAGTCTGTACGATATAAATTGTAGTGAAGATCCCCGTGGTGGTAACAAGGACCCGGAATAGGAGGACGAGCTCCCGCAGCAGTTTTATTTCCTCGGACACCTTAGTGATGAGCAGATCGGGAGGACGGCGGCGATGATCCCGGGACCTTCTCTCCGCTGTTTCCCGGCTTCTCTGTTAGTGACGGCTACAAACGCTCAGTGGAGATGTTGGAGGATGGGAAGTGCTGGAGAAAGCGCGCTCACCCGTCCGGCTGTAGCCGATAAAGGGCTTTTATCCCGGGCAGGGAAGCACAAGGGGAGAGCGGAGCTTCACCCTGGTACGGTCGGGAGAAGGCGGGGCCTGTGCTCAATGTCAGCCAATAGAAGGTCAGGACGGTGCAGCTCAGCAGCCAATCAGTGCGCAGTAAGACTGTATATAGAACAGACGCCTCCAGCTCCGGCCTCAGTGGTTTCCTCACAGGAGATTTTTTTGTGTTTTATTTCCGCATCACACGATGGCAGAGACCGCACCAGCCGCCGCTCCTCCTGCCGCCGAACCGGCCGCCAAATCTAAGAAGCAGCCGAAGAAATCCGGGGCCGCCAAGAAAAGCAAGAAATCCTCCGGTCCCAGCGTCTCCGAGCTGATTGTCAATGCCGTGTCCGCCTCTAAGGAGCGCAGTGGGGTCTCTCTGGCCGCCGTGAAGAAGGTCCTGACTGCCCGAGGCTACGATGTAGAGAAGAACAACAGCCGGGTGAAGCTGGGCGTCAAGAGTCTGGTCACCAAAGGCGTCCTGCTCCAGGTGAAGGGCAGCGGCGCCTCCGGATCCTTCAAGCTGAACAAGAAGCAGGAGACCAAGGACAAGGTGGCCAAGAAGAAGCCAGCAGCTGCGGCCAAGAAACCCGCTGCAGCCAAGAAAGCGGCCAAATCTCCTAAGAAGCCCAAGAAGGCCCCGACCGCGGCCAAGAAGAGCCCGAAAAAGGCCAAGAAGCCCGCAGCTGCCAAGAAGGCGGCAAAGAGCTCCAAGAAGAAGGCCGCTCCGAAGCCCAAGAAGGTGACAAAGAGCCCGGCTAAGAAGGCGGCAAAACCCAAAGCTGCCAAGAGTCCGGCTAAGAAAGCGGCGAAAGCCAAGAAGCCCGCGGCTAAGAAATAAGCTGCAGCCGCCCTGATACTTCCTCACAAAGGCTCTTTTCAGAGCCAACACCTTGTCCCGGCAGAGCTGTGATCAGGAGCGGACATTGTATTTTCATTCTTCCGCACAGTGTCGCCATCTACAGGATCCCGCACACTGGTGTCACTATAATGAGGGTTATTTCCCCGGCTCTGGCGCTGTATTCCCGCCATATCACGTGTGCAGCTGATCACACCCCGGCCGCGTCCTGCAGGTCACAGCAGCGGGAGTGATGCGCGTGTAATGAGCTCTTCTGTCGCTGCTCCCTTGTGAGCGCAGATTAATGCCTACAAGTCACATGTACCCGCATCACTATCATCAGATTTTGGAGCCGGGAACATAGAAACCCGCGTTAGGATGAGGAGGGGGAGCGGCGCTGTACAGCTCTGCGGGAATATACAAATATAGGCACATCGTCGGCTCCTGTAACACCCGCTGCTCTGATACAGACACTACCCACAAGGGGGAGCTGCGGAGACCCCACCCGCATCTGTAGGGCGGGATTACTGGCCCTCAGGCTCCGCCTCCTGTGAGCAATGATTGGTCGCGGACATCACACCCTATTGGCAGCTCGTGATATTTTATAAAATATCCAATGGGGGTGCTCTGCATGAAGCGGGAAAACGAGCAGCAGAGTATAAATCTCCTGCTCTCTGCGCTGCTCCTCATCACATCTGTTCTCCTCTATACTGAGCTATGGCCAGAACTAAGCAGACCGCCCGTAAATCCACCGGAGGGAAAGCTCCCCGCAAGCAGCTGGCCACTAAGGCCGCCAGGAAGAGCGCTCCGGCCACCGGCGGAGTGAAGAAGCCTCACCGCTACCGGCCAGGCACAGTCGCTCTCCGTGAGATCCGCCGGTACCAGAAGTCCACGGAGCTGCTGATCCGTAAGCTTCCCTTCCAGCGCCTGGTAAGAGAAATCGCCCAGGACTTCAAGACCGATCTCCGCTTCCAGAGCTCGGCCGTCATGGCCCTGCAGGAGGCCAGCGAGGCTTATCTGGTGGGGCTGTTTGAGGACACAAATCTGTGCGCCATCCACGCTAAGAGGGTCACCATCATGCCCAAAGACATCCAGCTGGCCCGCCGCATCCGTGGGGAGAGGGCTTAGATCTGTCCTGCACCCCGAGTACAACACAAAGGCTCTTCTCAGAGCCACCACATCCTCCTCATCAGAGCTGGTGCCGCTTATATCCGCCATTATGTTCCGTACTAGTGTCTGCACCAGACGGTTTATATGGCAATGTCGGTATCTACATCCATCCTCCATTACTGCGATTACTGCGGAGCTGGAAGTCAATGCGGGAAATAATCGGATTGATCTTAGTCCATATCCCTGGGATCAGACACGTGCGGGCAGTGAGTGATACAATCTTACATTAATGGGTGAAATTTACTGTAAGTGACCGCCCGTGTGCGCAGGTACATAGCGGACTACAGCTTGGATCTGTCCTGATCACCTCAATATCAGTCTTATCACCACAAAGTTCACTTTGAAGAGCTGATCCTTCACATCTGCCTGTTATTTTCCTCTTAGTCCTTTTGTTCTACAAAGTGTCATAACAATTGTAGTCACACAACCATAAAGTCATTCCATGCAACAATAAACATTGTTATATTATGTACTACAATGCAGGAGGATTTTTTTTTTTGCAAAAAAAACGGATTACATACCTAACCATAATAGTTTAAATCAATGCAGGGATAAAGTGCCAGCAGTGCAAGGTTTTGGATCTAGCAACAAAACTGCCACACACCTGCTTAATTGCATGAATGGTATATAGGTAAGTACTACCCTTCAAAAAAAAAAGTCATAATTGCAGTCCCAAACGTGCAGCCATTTCATCAAATACTAAGTATTGATTGACATATTGAGTGCAGCAAAGCAGGAGGAATATTATTGCAAAAAAACAGGGATTAAATACCTAAACATGATAGGTTGAATAGAATAGACTCCCCTCATTTCTGGTCTGATGAAGCCTGCTCTGTGACACGCAAACTGCTGTTACCTCTCCTGAGGGGACTCCACACTCTTGCACTTTATCCCTGCATTGATTTACATTCTATTCTGTTTTGGTATGTAATCCCTGTTTTTTTGGGTTTTTTTTTGTTTCTTTTTTAAAAATCTTCCAGCATTGCAGCACCTGTCAGTACTTAATATTTGATGAAATGACTGTATGTTTGTGAGTACATTTTTTTTTCTTTAAGGAGGGCAGTACTAATTGTTTAAGTTTGTAGGGGTTTTGTTAATATCCAGACCCTTGCACTTTATCCCTGCATTGATTTAAACTCTTGTTTTTTGGTATGTAATCCCTAGGGGTTTTTTTTTCATTTTTTTTTTATTCCTCCTACATAGTATAATTTTATATATAAATAATAATTATTTAATGGAATGACTACATGGTTGTGACTACAATTGTTATGACTTTGGCAGCAGGGTGGTACTTACCCATATGTAATTACACAGGTCTGTAGTGTTTTTTTTTCCTGCCAGAAGTCTATTGCATCTGTCATCTTTTCCTCTTTATTATATTCAATATTTGTATCTGATATGGTTTTTGTACCCAAATCAATGTCATAGTTTTGCAGGATACCCCACTTGTTTCTCCGGTTTTTCTTTTCATTTTTTTATTAGTGGTTTTGCAATCACCCCATGGGTAACCAAACAGGTCTCCCTGAGGTCTCTCTATTTACTCGATCTTTTTACTAGTATTTACTTGGATAATATCTGAAGGATTTAGTTTTTTCTAAGCTTCTATTGCTATGGACCTCTCACGCTCCGGTCAGGAAGAGCCTCCGCCAGTCGGAGCATTATGTGCGATCCCCGCCCCAGTTATACGGCCGTGTGACTGCTGCCTAACTACTGCTCCCATCATCCAGTGCCTGCTCTGCACTACTACTCAGCAATCTTCATACTCTGGCTGGTGATAGATGAAGCCGTTTATATCTCTCCACACACCGGACATTGGCGCCTGAGTGTGAGGCCGCTTCTCTGGGAAAATATAAGATCATGTTATAGCACGGACCTCCTGCTTGTAGCTGTGGAACTGATCTGTACATAGACTGCAGGAATAAGCGACTGGGGAGATAATGACGGAGATCTGGAAAGCTGCTTACATAACACATTAGTGTTCGGTGGATTTTATCTATGGACTGTATTTGGGATAATTCTCATGGGGAAGAAGTTATATTAGAGTCAAAAGAACTGCAGAAGAAGCAGAAAGGGCGGTAAATTCAAACTCCCTAACAGTTCCGTATTCAGCTAATCAGCAGAGGAAAGGGCGGAGTTCTCAGTCTATAAAACACGCCCAGGACACGCGTCATCTCCTCAGTTCTCCTTCTGGTCCGACCATCCTCTACATAAAGGAGGAGTCGGCGGCCGTTCATCACTTGTTCTGTTCTCACTTCTCTGAAAATGTCTGGTCGTGGTAAAGGAGGAAAAGGTCTCGGGAAAGGAGGGGCCAAGCGGCACAGGAAGGTGCTCCGTGATAACATCCAGGGCATCACCAAGCCCGCCATCCGCCGTCTCGCCCGCAGAGGAGGCGTCAAGCGCATCTCCGGCCTCATCTACGAAGAGACTCGCGGAGTCCTGAAAGTTTTTCTGGAGAATGTGATCCGTGACGCCGTCACCTACACCGAGCACGCCAAGAGGAAGACCGTCACCGCCATGGACGTGGTGTACGCGCTGAAGCGCCAGGGCCGCACTCTCTACGGCTTCGGAGGTTAATTCTGCTCTATTCTGTTCTCACAACACAAAGGCTCTTTTCAGAGCCACCCACATCTACCTGAAAGGCTACAATGTCCTGCTGCTGTGGGGTGAGCGGAGGGCGGATCTCCTGTGCCCTGGTGAATGCTGTTCGCTCTCACTGATCTATCATGTGGCTGATCATATAACACCGGGGTACATGATGGGGGTGGTATAGCCGAACATGGCGATATCTGAGCACAGTCCATATCCTGCTGTGCTGCGGTCACTACAGAGTAAGAAGCTAAGTTCTGCTGTGAGATGAATGTGTTAATGCCGCTTAATGATATTTTTAGGATCAGACCCGTGTGGGTGATCGGGTGCAGCGAATATTCACCGGAAATAACGCTGTATGAGGCAGCTGGATAGATGGACGAACTGTACCGGGTTTATAGACTCCGTGTAATCACCGCGTCTTGGGCACTTTAATCTCGGATCGATGGCGTCCACCGAAGATTAATGATAACCCTTCAGAATAATAATGGCGGCTTATCCTCCATCCAGCGCGATCACCGTGTGCGGGGGCAGCAGGTCTGGAGGACAGGACTGCGCTGTATCCGGAGTATTGTAGAGCTGCCCCAGACCTGAACCCTCACAATATAATCTCCCCTATATGCAGAGGCGCAGGCTATAATCAGATGGACGGAGAGCAGCGATTGGGGGGATGTTCACAATAACGGCAGGAGGGTCACAGCAGCGGAGACTGAAAAGTAACTGTAAACGAAGATGAATACGGTCACGGTGACACCAAAGGGTTAACACACGGATGAGCGCTCTTAATGACATGACGTGTATATAGGCGGAGCTACAACGAATTTGAAATTCCCGCTCAGTGGTGATGGTTTCTTCTGTCCCTTTTCTGTGACACGTGCTCCTGCCTTCTTTACAGTTTGTCCTGCTGCTGTGGGGTGAGCGGACTGCCGATCTCCGGGGAATGCTGTAACTGTCACTGATCTGTCATGTGTCTGATAATACAGATAAGTCCGGGGTGTATAGTCCAGTACAAGTGTCTCCTTCCCGTATTTAACTCATTACTGGCCAAGTATCGGCCGATCCCGCTCTACAATAGTACCCGTTGCCCTGACATATGGCGACTGAGGAGAACGGGTATTATTGTACCCCCCAAACCCCTGCAGCGCCCACATCCTGCTAGAACCATACGAGGTGATCGGGCAGATCTACCTGTATCCATAGTTCCGGCTGCGCATGACTGTGACCCTATTTAGCGGGGAAGTTTGTGACTTCTGTAAGATTGCTTCTAGGTAGCCGCACTAAGTTATATGAAAACCCGGCGTCTCCACTTCACGGCAAAGACAATACATTTCTGTCCTCAGCACAAGACCCTCCCTCCCCTGTATATACTGAGCGCTGCTGTATACACTATAGAATTGTGCCAACTGAAAAGCAACCGCTGCTCCATCGCCACATGTCAGCTCTGGAGCAGATCAGCCCATTCATTTCACGCCCTGAATATCTGCTCTGTAGGAAACGCAGCACAGGAGTGCGGGAAGTACATATATCTATACACCGCCTGGTGCTCCTGTTCTATCAGACAATCCGATAAGTTCAGACATCGGCTGATATCAGCGGCACCAGCTCTGATGAGGAGGATGTGGTGGCTCTTAGAAGAGCCTTTGTGTTGTGGATGATGCGGATCAGCGGCGTCACTTTCCCTTCTTGCCGCTCTCGGTCTTCTTGGGCAGCAGCACGGCCTGGATGTTGGGCAGGACGCCTCCCTGGGCAATGGTCACCCCACCCAGCAGCCTGTTCAGCTCCTCGTCATTGCGCACGGCCAGCTGCAGGTGCCGGGGGATGATGCGGGTCTTCTTGTTGTCCCGGGCAGCATTGCCGGCCAATTCCAGGATCTCAGCGGTCAGATACTCGAGCACAGCGGCCAGGTAGACCGGAGCGCCGGCGCCCACTCTCTCGGCGTAATTGCCCTTGCGGAGAAGCCTGTGCACACGACCGACCGGGAACTGCAGTCCTGCCCGGGATGAGCGGGTCTTGGCCTTAGCGCGGGCCTTCCCTCCTTGTTTGCCGCGTCCAGACATCGCTGCGGTTTCAAAGATCAGCAGATAAAGAACTGTAATGTGACGCGTGTGCGGCTCCGGAGTGTTTTATAAGCGGCTGCTCCGCCCTCCTCTCCTGTCATTGACTGAATCTGAAGTCAGCCATGGAAATGAGACTTGTGGATCCTCCAATGAGCTGCAGGGGCGTTGATCATGATGTTTCCACAAGTCACATGCCTTTTTCCCCCAATGGAACAGCGATGTGGATCAGTGCTCATTTGCATGGCCGGTCTATAAATACGGCCGCTCTGGGAGGAGCAGGATCATTATTCTCTTCTCTTGTGACAAGTTCTGTCTGTGCTCATCATGCCTGATCCCGCCAAGTCCGCCCCAGCCGCCAAGAAGGGCTCCAAGAAAGCCGTGACCAAGACTCAGAAGAAGGACGGCAAGAAGCGGAGGAAGAGCCGGAAGGAGAGCTATGCCATCTACGTGTACAAGGTGCTGAAGCAGGTGCACCCCGACACCGGCATCTCCTCCAAGGCCATGGGCATCATGAACTGCTTCGTGGGTGACATCTTCGAGCGCATCTCAGGGGAAGCCTCCCGCCTGGCTCATTACAACAAGCGCCACACCATCACCTCCCGGGAGATCCAGACCGCCGTGCGCCTGCTGCTGCCGGGAGAGCTGGCCAAGCACGCCGTGTCCGAGGGCACCAAGGCCGTCACCAAGTACACCAGCGCCAAGTGATCACCACCGCTGCTCCCATCCTCCACACCACAAAGGCTCTTCTAAGAGCCACCACATTGTCTACAGCAGAGCCTGATACTGGAGAGACTGGGTATATACAGCACAATGACGCGGTATATAGTGTTATATAGTTGGAATGTCAGTATACACAACCATTTTGAGATTTAGGAGGGTATGGAGAGAACAGTACTATATGGGGGTACTAGAAAACTGGGAACATCGCGGGCAGTAACAGGTTAACACAGCGTTTATGGGCGGAGCCAGAGCCTTACTGACTGCTGATTGGCTGAGCGTTAAATTTGAAATTCCCGCTTTATGGCTGAGAGTTTCCGTTCTTTGTTCTCGGTACACGCGGTGATTCGTTTTATTTCATCTTCTCGAATAAGGAATAACATTTGGAACACCATTCTAAGTCTGAACTGGGTGCAAGAACCTAAAAAAAATCACTAAATTCATGTCAGTATTCACACAGCAGTTTCTGCTATTACATGTACATACCTCCCAACTTTTAAAGAAGGAAAAGAGGGACAAAGTTTGCGGCGCGCGTAGCGCGCCGCGGCAAATTTTTAAGCCACGCCCCCTAACCACACCCATTTCACAGTCACGCCCATATCCACTCCCCATCCACACCCATTCAGCACAAACACGCAGGCAGCCGGCGGGCCTCCAGCACGGACACGCAGGCAGCCGGCGGGCCTCCAGCACGGACACGCAGGCAGCCGGCGGGCCTCCAGCACGGACACGCAGGCAGCCGGCGGGCCTCCAGCACGGACACGCAGGCAGCCGGCGGGCCTCCAGCACGGACACGCAGGCAGCCGGCGGGCCTCCAGCACGGACACGCAGGCAGCCGGCGGGCCTCCAGCACGGACACGCAGGCAGCCGGCGGGCCTCCAGCACGGACACGCAGGCAGCCACAGTGAGGCGGCCGGTCGCCTTCACAGACAGGCGGCCGGCCGCCTTCACAGACAGGCGGCGGGCCGCCCGCACAGAGAGGCGGCCAGCCGCCCGCAGAGAGAGGCGGCCGGCCGCCCGCACAATGAGGCGGCGGGCCGCCCGCACAGACAGGCGGCGGGGGGCGCCCGCACAGACAGGCGGCAGGGGGGCGCCCGCACAGACAGGCGGCAGGGGGGCGCCCGCACAGACAGGCGGCAGGGGGGCGCCCGCACAGACAGGCGGCAGGGGGGCGCCCGCACAGACAGGCGGCAGGGGGGCGCCCGCACAGACAGGCGGCAGGGGGCGCCCGCACAGGCGGGGGGCGCCCGCACAGACAGGTGGCGGGCCGACCGCACAGACAGGCGGCCGGCCGACCGCACAGACAGGCTCCGGCCGGGGGTGAGGGGGGAGGGAGGGAAATCAGCGCTGGGGAGATTAGTTTACTGTACCAGCAGCAGCACAGGCAGCGCTCCTCTCTATGCCACGTCTACTAGGATGGTAGGAGGGAAAAGCAGGGAGGCGGAGAGAGAGTGGGTGGGCGGAGCCCGGGAGCCGGCCGTCCCGCCCGTGGCAACGGGACAAACAACGTAAAGCGTGAAAGTCCCGCTGTATCCGGGACGGTTGGGAGGTATGCAGCATGTTAGAATGTG
Source organism: Anomaloglossus baeobatrachus (assembly GCF_048569485.1). Classification (NCBI taxonomy): domain Eukaryota; kingdom Metazoa; phylum Chordata; class Amphibia; order Anura; family Aromobatidae; genus Anomaloglossus; species Anomaloglossus baeobatrachus. Next base: position 282,375,377 of record NC_134359.1, on the reverse strand, counting down.
TACATAAGATCCCGCTGGTGGTGGCCGCAGCTTATAGGCCCCAAATCTGGTGACAGGTTCCCTTTAAAGTGAACCTGTCAGGTGCAATATGCACTCAGAGCCAGGAGCAGTTCTGGGTGTATATTGCTAATCCCTGCCTAACCGTCCCTGTATACACTAGCATAGATAAAGAGATCAAGAACAAATATTTTTAAAGATCTTATATCTTATGCTAATGAGCGCGGGGACTAGTCACAAGGGCGTTACTTCACTTGGCTAGTCGGCTCGCATAGCATGTTAGCATGTTATTACGCCCCTGTGTGAGTACTAACACGCTATATGAGCCGACTAGCCAAGTGAAGTAACGCCCTTGGGACTAGTCCCCGCGCTAATTAGCATAAGATATAAGCTCTTTAAAAATACTTTTTCTATAGATGCCTTTATCTATGCTAGTGTATACAGGGACGGTTAGGCAGGGATTAGCAATATACACCCAGAACTGCTCCTGGCTCTGAGTGCAGATTGCACCTGATAGGTTCCCTTTAAAGGGAAACTGTCACCAGAAATTTAGCAAAAAAAATAAAAGATTCCCCTCTGCAGCTCCTGGGATGAATTCTGGAAAGGTTCCTGTTGCTATTGTGCCCCCTTTGAGACCTAAAATAATACTTTATGAAGTCTTACCTTTTTGTATGCAAATCTGTTTTTATGGTCACGGGGGCGGGCTGCCTGGCGTCCGTTATTCCCCCTCCTGCCGTTGTACGCCGTCCCCCATTGCTCATTTCCATACATGAGGACGCCTTCCTCATGTAACTGTCCTCCTGAAGTTTTGTGCATGCCCAGTGCCACTCTCGCGGGAGTGAGCACTGTGCAAAGTGTGAACGCTTTTGAGGTGATTGCGCAGGCGCGAGATTATGGGCGGCGCTGTGATTGTCATCAGCAGCGTCATCCAAGTACCCGCCCATAATCTCGTGCCCGCGCTTCTCACTCTGCCTCCACCGTTATGCGCAAGCACTGGCCATATGAACCACGTTACCTATTACCATGGGCGCGAGATTATGGGCGGCGCTGTGATTGTCATCAGCAAAGTCATCCAAGTACCCGCCCATAATCTCGTGCAAGCAGTAATAGGTAACATGGTTCATATGGCCAGCACTTGCGCATAACGGTGGAGTCAGAGGGAAAAGTGCGGGCACGAGATTATGGGCGGGTACTTGGTTAACGCTGCTGATGACAATCACAGCGCCGCCCATAATCTCGCGCCTGCGCAATCACCTGAAAAAGCGTTCACATGCGCAAAACTTCGGGAGGACAGTTACATGAGGAAGGCGTCCTTGTGTATGTAAATGAGCAATGGGGGACTGCGTAAAGCGGCAGGAGGGGGAATAACGGACGCCAGACAGCCCGCCCCCGTGACCATAAAAACACATTTGCATACAAAAAGGTAAGACTTCATAAAGTATTTTTGTAGGTCTCAAAGGGGGCACAATAACAACAGGAACCTTTCTAGAAGCAGCCCAGGAGCTGCAGAGGGGAATCTTTTATTTTTATTGTGAAATTTCTGCTGACATGTTCCCTTTAACTGGTAGAGGAGCCAGGATAAAGCAGAGCTGAAGCTGTTGGGAAGCTAGGACCCAGCAGCTCTGCTCCACAGGCAGGAGACCACTGATCGGTAAGCTAATAGAAGCCTGCAGATGTCACTCTGCATAGGTTATTGTCACTGCTATCTGCAGGAGATAAGTGCTGATTGCACGGTCTCCTCAGCTTCCTGACTCCCCGCGTGTCTGCAGCAGTGAGAAGCCGCACACGGGGAATCAGAGAACAGCTGCCGACAAACGCAGGCTCCGGGACTGGGGGGGTCGGCTCTGGTGCAGGGGGGGGGCTCTGGTGCAGGGGGGGGGCGGCTCTGCTGCAGGGGGTGATTCATACCTCAGCAGCAGTCACAGGAGTAGGTGCGCGCTCGGCTCTGTGCGCGCTCGACTCTGTAATGAATAGTAGAAGGGAGAAACAGCGAGGCGGGGCTACAGTGGGTGGGTGGAGCCGGGATAAACAGCCTCACGGGCGGGACCCGGGATCAAAGGCTCAGAAGAGGGACTGTCCCGCTGTATCCGGGACGGTTGGGAGGTATGCATGTATTCCCCTTGCATAGTCACTGGTGTGCATACCTTCTCTCCATATATTTAGTCCTCAGGCCGGGAGTGATTGATCTGTCCGCACTATATTGCTGTATACAGCGCTGTATGGGCTTTTCATATTCTACTAATACTGGACTGTTTGGAGTAACACTGAATATTACTATGAAAGCTTTATATGGGTGTAAAAAGTACAATATGGGAAGTAGCATGGAAGGTGCACAGCAGTATATGCATGATAAGGCCTTAATTTAGGTTGATGCCATTCCGTCGTGCATCCCTCTTAAACGGTCTGCAGTCCAAATTATGAGTCACCCGTGGTAGCATGCATAACCACTCTCTCTCACACTAGAGACGGGCTCAGATATGAATAGAAAGTAAGACTCCTCTTATATATAAGATCAGGTCCGTTCAAGGCCTTATCAAACATCAACTATCGACCGGACTTGTCACACTAGTGTATACACTATATACATAACAGTATACATAAACAGCATACTTCAAAGTACAGCTTCAGAGTTTTTTTTTTTCTTCACTCATAGAAGAAACAGCTTCAATATATCAAAGTACATTCTCGTGACACTTCCTCTTTTTCCGTAAACCAGTAAGTACGAACAAAGCACATAGAACTTCCTCTTTTTCAGGCAGCCAGCAAGTACTCCGCTTGCTGCAAATAAACAGACATTTCAACAGGTAAACACAAGTAAACACAATGACATAACAATAAGGACACTATATACACCATCCAGGTGGCTGATCTCACCTGCAGATATAACCATATATATCCATATAGCCAGCGTATATAACAACTTCCTCATTTTCCCCTGCAGTTAAGTCAGAGAAAAATAACATAGAACTTCTGCTTTTCTCCAAAGAGCAGACAAAACCTCAAACCACATTACATTTCATGTGATTTAGAATTACATTACAGACAGCTTAAGGTGAACCTGACCACCTTGGTGTGGGATCTCTTAGGACGGCTTATCTCATGCGAGATGGCGGTCATTAGGTGTCTAGACTGGGACAGCCCAACCCCCCCTTCGAAATGCAAGTACACGCATGAGGTTTGCAAGGTGAGATCATACAAATGTTCTCACCTGCAGCTGGAGTGCGCATCTCCACCTATCGCGTAGTTGCCTTTCGACTGAAGGTGTCAGCACGGCCGTCCGCCATCCAGAGCTCCGTCCTAAGGTACGTTGGGCGCCAAATGATAAGGCCTTAATTTAGGTTGATGCCATTCCGTCGTGCATCCCTCTTAAACTGTCTGCAGTCCAAATTATGAGTCACCCGTGGTAGCATGCATAACCACTCTCTTTCACTCACACTAGAGACGGGCTCAGATATGAATAGAAAGTAAGACTCCTTTATTCCGGAAGTTTGTACAGATATATATAACCAGCTTCTTGGCTAGGTGCCAAGAATACGTAACACGTCTCCTATTGGATAAAATAGAACAGCTTATTCTGTGATATACAATTTACTGTAATATGCTTGGTTCCTCATTTATATTAAGCAATGTCAGCATGATTCACTAGTCACAAGAATAGCCCAGACTGTCTGTCTGAGTCTTATGCCAAGAGATATGTGTGGTACAGTTCAAACACCATCTTAAATCCTGTTCTTTATGAATATCTCCATGTAACTCTTATATACTCATAATAATTCATAATCTTGTCCATAACATGCATACCTCACAACTTTTGAAATAAGGAAAGATGGACAAATCATGCGTTGCGCGCAGCAGCAAATTTTGACCCCGCCCCTAGCCACACCCATTTGGCAGTAAGGGTCATTCAGTAGATGCCCCGGACTGTTCGTTAATAGTCATAGCAGCCAGATTTTTCTTATTTCTATGTGTCACTATATGACATGTTGCTTATTTGTGCCTATAAGGCCATGTTCACACGTTGCATCAATTGTTTATTTTTGTTTCTGCCGCTGTCTGCACTATACTATGCAATAACAATCTTCTCTGATTTTTCCTGCATTTTTTTCTGCCTTTTCTCTATTATTTAATGCGTTTTTGGTTCAGATGTGAATCTGCGTTTTTAAGTGTTTTTATTGTAGAGAGGCTTTTTCCTGCGTTTTTTTAAGTTCCACATAGAAACCTCCAGAGAAAAAAAGCATCAAAATTGCAGAGATCAGCGGCGTGTTCTCATGGAATCCACTTTACTTGGACAATTAAACACAGCAAAATATGTGTGCAAAAAAACAGCAGAAAAAAAATGCAGCATTTACACTACATGTGAACACGGACTAAATGTCCAAGCAAAGTGGATGAGACGTAATGAAATCTCCGTCCTCGGTCTGAAGTCGCTGCTGAACTGTGCGGATTTGGTGTTTTTATTCTTTATAATCTTCAGGATTCACATCAACACAAAACGTATCAAATAAGGGGACAATGCATAATAAATACCGCAAACACGCAATAATCAGAGAAGAATGTTATTGCGTTCGTGGTGCGGACACCTGCAGATAAAATGCAGCATTTACACTACGTGTGAACACGGCCTCAGCGATGCATTTTTATTACATTTTTATGGGATTTAATAAATAAAAATAATTTGCGCTATTTTTTTCCCGCCATTTACCAATCCCCATAAATAGTCTGATCGCTGTCTTGTTCAAGTCTTTACGATTACAGGGACACCAAATATGTCCATGTTATTTGCTGATTTGTGATGTTTATTATTTTATAAAAAGTGTAATAAAATGACATTCTATTTTTTTTTTATTATTTTTAGTAATTTTAATAGAAGAAAAAAACCCTCTTTTCCTCTCCCTCTAGAATAAAGGACACAGAGACGCTGCTCTGTACAATGGAGCTCTGTGCCCTGTGCAATCAGAGGCTTCATTGTAGGTTTATTCATATAAAATCCTCCCTATTACATCATCAATTCCTAGTGGAACAATAGCTAGAGCAGCGGTGGGGAACCTCCGGCCCGAGAAGACTTTTTCTGCGGCCCCCTGGCTGATTCCTGGGAACTGCAGTCGCATCTTGCTGGCTGCTGGCCCTTTAAAACCCCACACAGCGCGTTCAATGCTGAACACTGCATTTCCTGTACCTGAAAGACTACGTCCCCACGCTGGCACTGCCTACGTGAGGACATACTTTGTAGGTGGGGTCGGCGTGAGGAGCGCTAGAATCAAACAGGAGAGGATTGACTGCCAATCCTCCCCCAGGTCTGTTCCCGGCGGCGGTGGCGGCTCCCTGTGCCCGGCCGTGGCTCCCTGTACCCGGCGGTGGTGGCTCCCTGTGCCCGGCGGTGGTGGCTTCTTGTGCCCCGCGGCAGCGCCTCCTCTCCATGCCTGCAGCCACCTCCAGCACTCAGTGATCCAAGCCTCCCCCAGTTCTCTAACTGCCACCAAACTCCCCCAGGTCTGTCTGTGTCCCCAGCGCTCTGTGCCCCTCTTTTTCCCAGTGATCTGTGCCCCCCCCCCAGTCTCCCCAGTGATCTGTGCCATCTCCCCAGTCTCCCCAGTGATCTGTGCTGTCTCTCCAGTGATCTGTTCTGTCTCCCCAGTGATTTCCGTGCCCCCCCTAGTCTCCCCAATGAGCTCTGTGCCCCCCCAGTCTCCCCAGTGAGCTCTGTGCCCCGCGCCTCTCCCAGGTCTGTCTGTGCCTTCAGCCTCTCCCATCCTTCTCTGTGCCCCCAGCGTCCCCCAGGTTTGTCTGTGCCTCCATCCTCTCCCATCATTCTCTGTGCCCCCAGGGCTGTCTGTGTCCCTCCGGCATCCCCCAGGGCTGTCTGCCCTTGGCTATGTCTATAACCCCAGCAATGTTTGTGCCCCCAGCTAAGTCTGTGCAACACAGTGATGTGTGTATATACCCCCAGTACAGTCTGTGCTGCCCAGTGATGTTTGTATCCCCGGTGACGTCTATGCCCTGCTACTTCCCTAGTGATGTATATTCCTCCCAGCCCTCCCCAGCAATGTTTATGCCCCCCCAGCTATGTCTGTGCTCCCCATCAATGATGTATGTACCCCCCAGTGATGTCTAATCCCCCAGCCTCCCCAGTGATCTATATTCCTCCCCACCCTCCCCTGTGATGTATATACAGCAGTCCCAGACAACTCAAATTTGGAAAAGCAACAAGAACATTGCCTAATATTACAGCTGCACCGAAGAGTAGAAGCTCCAGCCGCCACAGTGAGTTAATTGTTTTAACAAATATACAGTGCCTACAAGTAGTATTCAACCCCCTTCAGATTTAGCAGGTTTGATAAGATGCAAATAAGTTAGAGCCTGCAAACTTCAAACAAGAGCAGGATTTATTAACCCCTTCACCCCCGGCCACTAAAACACCCTAATGACATGGCCATTTTTTGCAATTCTGACCAGTGTCATTTTGACAGGTTATAACTCTGGAACGCTTCAACGGATCCTGGCGATTCTGAGATTGTTTTTTCGTGACATATTGTACTTCATGTCAGTTGTAAATTTAGGCCGATATTTTTTGCGTTTATTTGTGAAAATTTAGGAAATTTGGCGAAAATTTTGAAAATTTCGCAATTTTCAAACTTTGAAAATTTATGCCCATAAATCTGAGAGATATGTCACACAAAATAGTTACTAAATAACATTTCCCACTTGTGTACTTTACATCAGCGCAATTTTCGAAACAAATTTTTTTTCCGTTAGGAAGTTAGAAGGGGTCAAAGGTCATCAGCAATTTCTCATTTTTCCAACAAAATTTACAAAATAATTTTTTTTAGGGACCACATTACATTTGAGGTGACTTTGAGAGGCCTAGGTGACAGAAAATACCCAAAAGTGACCCCATTCTAAAAACTACACCCCTCACACTGCTCAAAACCACATCCAATAAGTTTATTAACCCTTTAGGTGCTTCACAGGAACCAAAGCAATGTGGAAGGAAAAAATGAAAATTTTACTTTTTAACACAAAAATGTTACTTTAGCCATAAAATTTTCATTTTTACAAGGGAGAAAAGAGAAAGTACACAATTCAATTTATTGTGCATGTTCTCCTGAGTACGCTGATACCCCATATGTGGTAAAAATCAATTGTTTGGGCGCACGGCAGAGCTCGGAAGGGAAGGAGCGCCATTTGAATTTTTGAACGCAAAATTAGCTGCACTCATTAGCGGACGCCATGTCGGGTTTGAAGACCCCCTGAGGTGCCTAAACAATGGAGCTCCCCCACAAGTGACCCCATTTTGGAAACTAGAGCCCTCAAATAATTGTTCTAGATGTTTGGTGAGCACTTTGAACACCTGGGGGCTTCACAGAAGTTTATAGCGTTGAGCCGTGAAAAGAAAACATTTTTTTTTTACAACAAAACGGTTGCTTCAACTAGGTAGCTTTTTTTTTCACAAGGGTAACAGGAAAAAATGCACCATAAAATGTATTGTGCATTTTCTCCTGAGTACGCAGATACCTCATATGTGGTGGAAATCAAATGTTTGGACACACAGCAGTGCTCGGAAGGCAAGGAGCGCCATTTGAATTTTTGAGTGCAAAATTAGCTGCACCTGTTAGCGGACGCCATGTCGGGTTTGAAGACCCCCTGAGGTGCCTAAACAATGGAGCTCCCCCACAAGTGACCCCATTTTGGAAACTAGAGCCCTCAAATAATTTTTCTAGATGTTTGGTGAGCACTTTGAACACCTGGGGACTTCACAGAAGTTTATAGCGTTGAGCCGTGAAAAGAAAAAAATTTTTTTTTACAACAAAACGGTTGTTTCAACTAGGTAGCTTTTTTTTTCACAAGGGTAACAGGAAAAAATGCACCATAAAATGTATTGTGCATTTTCTCCTGAATACGCAGATACCTCATATGTGGTGGAAATCAAATCTTTGGACACACGGCAGTGCTCGGAAGGCAAGGAGCGCCATTTGAATTTTTGAGTGCAAAATTAGCTGCACTCATTAGCGGACGCCATGTGGGGTATGAAGACCCCCTGAGGTGCCTAAACAATGGAGCTCCCCCACAAGTCACCCCATTTTGGAAACTAGAGCCCTCAAATAATTTTTCTAGATGTTTGGTGAGCACTTTGAACACCTGGGGGCTTCACAGAAGTTTATAGCGTTGAGCCGTGAAAAGAAATTTTTTTTTTTTTTACCACAAAACGGTTGCTTCAACTAGGTAGCTTTTTTTTTCACAAGGCTATCAGGAAAAAATGCACCATAAAAAATGTATTGTGCATTTTCTCCTGAGTACGCAGATACCTCATATGTGGTGGAAAGTAATTGTTTGGGCGCATGGCGGGGTTCAGAAGAGAAGGAGCGCCATTTGACAGCAAAATTGGTTGGAATCATTAGCGGACGCCATGTCACGTTTGGAGACCCCCTATGGTGCCTAAACAGTGGAGCTCCCCCGCAAGTGACACCATTTTGGAAACTAGAGCCCTCAAATAATTTTTCTAGATGTTTGGTGAGCACTTTGAACACCTGGGGGCTTCACAGAAGTTTATAGCGTTGAGCCGTGAAAAGAAATTTTTTTTTTTTTACCACAAAACGGTTGCTTCAACTAGGTAGCTTTTTTTTTTCACAAGGCTATCAGGAAAAAATGCACCATAAAATGTATTGTACATTTTCTCCTGAGTACGCAGATACCTCATATGTGGTGGAAAGTAATTGTTTGGGCGCATGGCGGGGTTCAGAAGAGAAGGAGCGCCATTTGACAGCAAAATTGGTTGGAATCATTAGCGGACGCCATGTCACGTTTGGAGACCCCCTATGGTGCCTAAACAGTGGAGCTCCCCCACAAGTGACACCATTTTGGAAACTAGAGCCCTCAAATAATTTTTCTAGATGTTTGGTGAGCACTTTGAACACCTGGGGGCTTCACAGAAGTTTATAGCGTTGAGCCGTGAAAAGAAATTTTTTTTTTTTTACCACAAAACGGTTGCTTCAACTAGGTAGCTTTTTTTTCACAAGGGTAACAGGAAAAAATGCACCAAAACGTATTGTGCAATTTCTCCTGAGTACGCAGATACCTCATATGTGGTGGAAAGTAATTGTTTGAGCGCATGGCGGGGCTCAGAAGAGAAGGAGCGCCATTTGACTTTTCAAACGCACAGACGCAGTGCACTGATCGGTCGCTGCAGGACGCACGGTCGGATGCGATAAAAAAAGCGTCGGGGATACGTAAAAAAAAAAGTCAAAAATTGACCATGGATGCAGATACGTTATGTGCATCCCTGATCAGCGCTTGGCGGGACGCACGGACGGATGTGATACAAAAAGCGTCGCAAATACGGAAAAAAGTCACGCCAAAAATTGAGCAGGGATGCCGATCCGTTATCTGCATCCCTAATCAGCGCTCGGCGGGACGCACGGACGGATGCGATACAAAAAGCGTCGTGAATACGGAAAAAAGTCACGCCAAAAATTGACCATGGATGCCGATCCGTTATGTGCATCCCTGATCAGCGCTTGGCGGGACGCACGGACGGATGCGATACAAAAAGCGTCGGGGATACGGAAAAAAAAGTCACGCCAAAAATTGAGCAGGGATGCCGATCCGTTATCTGCATCCCTGATCAGCGCTTGGCGGGACGCACGGACGGATGCGATACAAAAAGCGTCGGGGATACGGAAAAAAAAGTCACGACAAAAATTGAGCAGGGATGCCAATCCGTTATCTGCATCCCTGATCAGCGCTTGGCGGGACGCACGGACGGATGAGGTGTAAAAATGGACAAGGGATACGGAAAAAAAAAAAAAGTTATACTCACAGTACCCACAGGACTAGCAGGAGGATCACTGACCAGAAGAGCTGCAGAGGAACAGATGGCAGAGAGATGGACAGCTTTACAGGAGCAGCAGGCAGATCAGCAGAATGCCCAGGAAGGACCCAGCGATGGACGCAGATGTGATCAGGCTGGTGAAGACAGGTAAGAGGACGTCGGGGGAGAGCAGAGGGGGACAGGGGGGGGGAGAGCAGAGGGGGGGCTGAGAGCAGAGGGGGGGCTGAGAGCAGAGGGGGGGCTGAGAGCAGAGGGGGGGGAGCAGAGGGGGAGGGGGTAGAGCAGAGGGGGAGACCGGAGAGGGAGCTGCAGAAGCAGAACAGAGATAATGGGGGAGGCAGTCAGAGGGGGGGGGGGGTTGGGGGTAGCAGATCGCGGGGGGGGGGCACGGCAGGGGCTATCACGGCAGCGCGCAGGGGCACCACGGGAGCGCGCACGGGCTGCAAAGTGAGCACAGTACTCACGGGCAGCAGCAGCAGCGGCGGCGGTGGCGTGGTACCACAAGTACCAGCCACTGCACGCTGCAGACATGTTGGGGGAGGGCTCGCAGCGGCAGGGGGCATATCGCAGCAGGGAGGCAGATGGCAGCAGGGGGCAGATTGCGGCAGGAGGCAGATCGCAGCAGTGGGGCACATCATGGCAGAGGACAGATCGCAGCAGGAAGCAGATTGCAGCAGGGGGGCACATTGTGGCAGGGGGGCAGATCGCAGCAGAGGGGCAGATCGTGGCGGGGAGCAGATCGGGGGGACACATCGGCAGGGGGCAGGGCCATCACAGGAGCGCGCAGGGGCTATCAGGCGCGCAATACTCAAGTGGGGCAGGAGCGGCGATCGGGCGGCGGCAGCAGCGTTGTGTGGTACTACAAGTACCAGCCAGTGCACGCCGCAAACATGCTGGGGGAGGGCTTCCCAAACCAACACAGGCCTGGGGAGGGCGGCCACCTCCAGATCAGACCGCCCCACTGCACACTGATTGGAGCGATTGCGCGTCATAGCACGATCGCTCCAATCAGTGCTGCAGGGGCTGGGGGCGGCATGTTTGAGGTCCACCTATGATATGCTGCAGCAGCTGCGGCATCTCATAGCTGGATCTCACAGGATCGCACTAATTCGGGCATTATTTTTGCCGAAATTAGTGCGATCGATGTGGTTGGCGGTTCAGATTTGAACAGCCAATCACATCGATCGTCGATAGGGGGTGGCGATGCCGCCCCCCCTGGGGTCAAGCAAAGGTCCCCTGCTGTAAGAAACAGCAGGGGACATCATTTGAAAGCCGTTGCTATGGCCACGGCAATCAAATGAAGTTTAGGCCGTAAAATTACGTCCCTGGTCGTTAAGTCACGTTAAAATAGGACGTAATTTTACGGCCCGCGGTCGTGAAGGGGTTAACAGATGCATAAATCTTACAAACCAACAAGTTATGTTGCTCAGTTAAATTTTAATAAATTTTCAACATAAAAGTGTGGGTCAATTATTATTCAACCCCTAGGTTTAATATTTTGTGGAATAACCCTTGTTTGCAATTACAGCTAATAATCGTCTTTTATAAGACCTGATCAGGCTGGCACAGGTCTCTGGAGTTATCTTGGCCCACTCCTCCATGCAGATCTTCTCCAATTTATCTAGGTTCTTTGGGTGTCTCATGTGGACATTAATCTTGAGCTCCTTCCACAAGTTTTCAATTGGGTTAAGGTCAGGAGACTGACTAGGCCACTGCAACACCTTGATTTTTTCCCTCTTGAACCAGGCCTTGGTTTTCTTGGCTGTGTGCTTTGGGTCATTGTCTTGTTGGAAGATGAAATGACGACCCATCTTAAGATCCTTTATGGAGGAGCGGAGGTTATTGGCCAAAATCTCCAGGTAGGCCGTGCTATCCATCTTCCCATGGATGCGGACCAGATGGCCAGGCCCCTTGGCTGAGAAACAGCCCCACAGCATGATGGTGCCACCACCATTCTTGACTGTAGGGATGGTATTCTTGGGGTCGTATGCAGTGCCATCCAGTCTCCAAACGTCACGTGTGTGGTTGGCACCAAAGATCTCGATCTTGGTCTCATCAGACCAGAGAACCTTGAACCAGTCTGTCTCAGAGTCCTCCAAATGATCATGAGCAAACTGTAGACGAGCCTTGACATGACGCTTTGAAAGTAAAGGTACCTTACGGGCTCGTCTGGAACGGAGACCATTGCGGTGGAGTACGTTACTTATGGTATTGACTGAAACCAATGTCCCCACTGCCATGAGATCTTCCCGGAGCTCCTTCCTTGTTGTCCTTGGGTTAGCCTTGACTCTTCGGACAAGCCTGGCCTCGGCACGGGTGGAAACTTTCAAAGGCTATCCAGGCCGTGGAAGGCTAACAGTAGTTCCATAAGCCTTCCACTTCCAGATGATGCTCCCAACAGTGGAGACAGGTAGGCCCAACTCCTTGGAAAGGGTTTTGTACCCCTTGCCAGCCTTGTGACCCTCCACGATCTTGTCTCTGATGGCCTTGGAATGCTCATTTGTCTTTCCCATGTTGACCAAGTATGAGTGCTGTTCACAAGTTTGGGGAGGGTCTTAATTAGTCAGAAAAGGCTGGAAAAAGAGATAATTAATCCAAACATGTGAAGCTCATTGTTCTTTGTGCCTGAAATACTTCTTAATACTTTAGGGGAACCAAACAGAATTCTTCTGATTTGAGGGGTTGAATAATAAATGACCCTCTGAATAAACTTTTCACAATTTGAAAAAAGAAATAACATTCTTTTTTGCTGCAGTGCATTTCACACTTCCAGGCTGATCTACAGTCCAAATGTCACAACGCCAAGTTAATTCCGAATGTGTAAACCTGCTAAACCTGCAGGGGGTTGAATACTACTTGTAGACACTGTATTAGGGTAATTTTCAAGTTGATAATTTTGTGCGGCCCCCGAAGGTTGGTAGAAATTTGCAAATGGCCCCCGGCAGAAAAAAGGTTCCCCACCCCTAAGCTAGAGCAACTAGAAAGCCTAGGAGGCTGCTAGACACATGTTTGAAAGTTGCTGGTTTGAATCCAAGGTGGTGAAAATAAAAAACGTATTTGTCTTTTTTTACTCATTTCTTTATAATAGTTTTATCAGAAGAAATGCATCTGACTCTTTCCTTCACCTGCAAAGAGATGCAGTATTTATCTATCCCTCTATCCTCTATTTATCATCTATCCATGTATCCTTTACCTATCCTCTATCCTTCTATATAATCTATCCTCTATCTTCTGTCCTTCTATCTAATCTATCCTCTATCAATCCTATCTAATCAATTCTCTATCTTCTATCCTTCTATCTCATCTATCCTTCATCCTCTATCTAGCCTCTATCTAGCCTCTATCTATCCTTCTATCTAATCTATCCTCTATCTTCTATCCTATCTAATCTATCCTCTATCCTTCATCCTCTATCCTTCTATCTAATCTATCCTTCATCCTCTATCTTCTATCCTTCTATCTAATCTATCCTCTATCAATCTATCATCTATTCTCTATGGCCTTGTGCGCACACTGCGTTTTTACCGGCAGTTTTACCCGCGATTTTGCTGCGGAAATTTCTTGAGAAATGTTTGAAATCTTTCTGCAGACATTTCCCAGAAAAACCTATGGGAAAAAATTAGATGTCCGCACACTGCGTTTTTTTCTAAAGAAAATTCTTTCTGCAGAATTTCTTGAGAAAATGTGCATGTCCCTTCTTTTCCGCAGGGACCTGCAGTATTTCACTCCATTCACTGTAATGTAATCGCGAAATACCGCGGGTATACCGCAGGTAGCAAATGCTGTGCGGTATACCCTCGGTATAGCCGCGATTTACCTGCGGTAATGTTTATCACTTCCCTGCATTTTGCAGGGAAGTGATGCCATTACGACAGGAAGAGGAAGTGGAGCAGAGTATAAACACACACACACGTCACACTCCCTGGATGCCGCACAGAATCACTTCCGTGTGACCTCCTGGTGCCCGTGTAGTCTGTGTCCCACTCCAACCCCGCGGCTGCCTGCACTGCAGCGTTTTAGTGTCTGCCCGCAGTATCAGCAGCTTCTCACGCTGCAGTGCTGGCAGCCGCGGGGATGACGAGCGCTGCTGTCAGGAGGTTAGGATGAGATCATTACCTGCTGTGACGATCTCCTGCTCTCCTGACATCAGCGCTGTCACTGACTTCTATGGTATGGATCGGATCGCCGTAGGACGCCATTATTGGATTACGCCGGACCTTGAATTGATTGTTCTTTTCAATAAATTGGTGAAAGAGGGAATGTTTTGGGGGAGTGTTTTTTCAAATAAAACTTTTTTTGTTGTCTATTTTTTATTTCTTACGGACTGGGTTGGTGATATCAGGTATCTGATAGACGCCGTGACATCACTAACCCCAGGGCTTGATGCCAGGTGACATTACACATCTGGCATCAACCCCATATATTACCCTGTCTGCCACTGCACCAGGGCAATGGGATGAGTTGGGGCGAAGCGCCAGGATTGGCACATTCAATGGATGCGCCACTTCTGGGGCGGCTGTAGCCTGCTATTTTTAGGCTGGGGAGTGTCCAATAATGGTGGACCTCCCTAGTCTGATAATACCAGACCACAGCTGTCCGCTTTACCTTGGCTGGGGATCCAATTTGGGGGGGACCCCACGTTTTTTGTTTTAAAGTATTTATTTAATGTAAAATAATAGCGTGGGGTGCCCTCTGTTTTGGATTACCAGCCAAGGTAAAGCTGCCAGCTGTGGTTTGCAGGCTGCAGCCGTCTGCTTTACCCTAGCTGGCTACAAAAGATGGGGGGACCTCACGTCGTTTTTTTTTTAAATTATTTATTTATTCTTTGGCTAAATACAAGGCTAAGCACCCTTTAGTGCCACATGAAAGTCACTAAAGGGTGCCAGCTTAGAAAATGCAGGGAGGTGGGACATTATATAGGTCTTTCTCATCTATTATCTATCCCTCTATCTATTCATCTATCCATCTTTCCCTCTATCTATTATCTGTAAGCATAAAAAAAAACCGCAGGGACCAACCTGCGGAAAAAATGCATGCGTTTTTTCCGCGGTTTTGGTGCATTTTTTTACCGCAGGTGCGGTAATCTTCAACTCCCAGAAGATTCCTGCTATGTGCGCACTAGAAAAGTGATTTTTCTCAAGAAAATTTCTTGAGAAACTTCTGGGAGTTGAAGATTACCGCATTTGCGGAAATAAAAAGCACCAAAACCGCAGTTTTGCTGCGTTTTTGCCCCGTTTTTTCCGCAGGTTGGTCCCTGCGGTTTTTTATAAATAAAGCATGTTGAAAAAGTGAAAAAAAAGGTAATGTCCTTCTGATATAGATAGATAGAGAAATAGATAGATATGGATAGATAGAAGAATGGATAGATAGATAGATAGATAGATAGAGGGATAAATAGATAGATAATGGATAGATAGATAGCTAGAAGGATAGATAGAGAAATAGATAGATATGGATAGATAGAAGAATGGATAGATAGATAGATAGATAGATAAATAGATAGATAATGGATAGATAGATAGCTAGAAGGATAGATAGAGGGATAGATAGAGGACAGATCAATCAATAGATAGAGTCCCTGTGAGCACACACTGCATTTCTCACGAGCGGTAGTGTGTTCACATTACCGAACGTGGGAAATGACCTGTAATTACCTCTGCAGTCTCATTGCGAGCTTGCATTCTGCACAGTGTCAGTCGCGGCTGGATGCAAGCGTCGTGGGACCTACTTGGATTACGCCGGAGCTGTGTGTTGGGGGGTTAATAAAGGGGTGAAAGAGGGGGTTTTTGTCTTTTATTTAAAATAAAGGATTTTTCCGTGTGTGTGTTTATTCACTTTACTTACAGGTTAATCATGAAAGCTGTCTCATAGACGCTGCCATGATTAAGCCTGGAGTTAAATGGCAGCGATCCGCTGCCATTTAAGGCTACTTGTACACTTGTGTTGGACGGCTTCCGTTACTATCCGCAGCTTTGAAGAATTACGGTAAACATTGCAGGAAACCATTATATTCCTCATAGACTACAATTAGCTACGGATAGCAACGGATGGTCTTGCGTTGCATCTGCTGCATGACGCATCGTCGTTATTTTGATACTGTGTTGGGTGGAAGGAACGCTGCATGTAGCGTTTTTGTGTTGTTAAATAGCTCACCTTGATGGATTCTATTGGAATCTGCCACGGTGTCAAATGATTGTCTATGGTGGCAGTTTCCGCCGCTAAGCGCTAAGCGGCGGAATCCGCTGACGGATTTCGTCACGTTCTACTGCGCATGCTCAGCATGTCCAGCAGAACGATTAAAATCGTTTATAATCACTCCTGGTCTCTGTCCCCCCCTCTCCCCTCCTCTCTCATACTCACCGATCACGGGCGTGATGCTGCACAGTTGTCACAAAGCTCCGGCGGCTTTTCCTCTTTTGAAAAAGCCAGCCGCCCATTATTCAATCTCGTATTCACTGCTTCCCCTGCCCACCCTCGCCTATGATTGGTTGCAGTCAGACCCTCCCCCACGCTGAGTTACAGCTGTTTCACTGCAACCAATCACAGCCGCCGATGGGCGGGTCTATATCGTGCAGTACAATAAATAAATAAATAATTAAAAAAACAAGCCAAACTGCTAAAGGCTGGTATTGTCAGGATGGGAAGCCCCACGTTATGGGGAACAATAACGATATCAGCCAGCAGCCACCTGGATTTGCCCCATCCATTAGATGCGACAGTCCCGGGACTCGACCCGGCTCACCCCGAATTGCCCTGGTGCGGTGGCAATCGAGGTAATAAAGAGTTAATGGCAGCAGCCCATAGCTGCCACTAAGTCCTAGGTTAATCATGGCAGGCGTCTATGAGACACATTCCATGATTAACCTGTAAGTGAAAGTAAATAAACACACACACCCAAAAAAATCCTTTATTTGGAATGAAAGAAAAAAAAAAACACCCTCTTTCACCACTTTATTATAATCCCCAAATACCCCTCCAGGTCCGGTGTAATCCACACGAGGTCTGGCGACGCATCCAGCTCTGCTACATGAAGCTGACAGGAGCGGCAGTAGAACACGACCGCTCTCTATCAGCTCCACGCAGCAACTGAAGTGAATTGCTCTGTCAGCGGGGACGTCACTGAGGTAATGCCGGTGTGTGTGTGGTGATGATGGGTGCGGTAGTGCCTGCGTGTGCGGGGATGATGGGTGCTGTAGTGCCGGTGTGTGTGCGGGAATGATGAGGGCTGTAGTGTCGGGATGTGTGCGGTGATGATGTGGGCGGTAGTGTCGGGATGTGTGCGGTGATGTGGGCTGTCTCTCCATAAGGATGTCATCTCCTTTGTCTACACTTGTCCATCCTGTGCGCGGAACAAGACGCCCAAACACCTGACCTATGGCCGTCTCCTGCCTCTACTGATTCCCTCCATTCCATGGCAACACATTGCCATGGATTTTATCACGGACTTGCCGTTATCTTCTGAATATATGGTCATTTGGGTCGTGGTGCACAGATTCTCCAAGATGGTTCATTTCGTCCCCATGGTCGGTCTACTCTCTGTTCCGGAACTCGCCGATGCCTTCATTCAGCACATCTTCCAGCTGCACGGATTTCCCTTGCATATACAGTCATGGCCAAAAGTTTTGAGAATGCTACAAATATTAATTTTTACAAAGTCTACTGCTTAAGTTTTTCTAATGGCAATTTGCATATACTCCAGAATGTCATAAAGAGTGATCAGCTTAACAGCAATTACTTGCAAAGTCAATATTGGCTAAGAAAATGAACTTTAACTCCCAAAAGACATTTCAACATCATTGAATTTCTTCCCTTAAAAGGAGCAGCTAACATTGTTTTAGTGATTGTTCCATTAACACAGGTGTGGGTGTTGATGAGGACAGGGCTGGCGATCAGTCATGATTAAGTAAGAATGACACCACTGGACACTTTAAAAGGAGGCTGGTGCTTGGTATCATTGTTTCTCTTCAGTTAACCATGGTTACCTCTAAAGAAACACGTGCAGCCATCACTGCTCTGCACAAAAATGGCCTAACAGGGAAGAGTATCGCAGCTACAAAGATTGCACCTCAGTCAACAATCTATCACATCATCAAGAACTTCAAGGACAGAGCTTCCATTGTTGCCAAAAAGGCTCCAGGGCGCCCAAGAAGGACCAGCAAACGCCAGGACCATATCTTAAAACTGTTTCAGCTGTGAGATCGGACTACCAGCATTGGCGAGCTAGCTCAGCAATGGCAGCAGGCTGGTGTGAGTGCTTCTGTACGCACTGTGAGGCGGAGACTCTTTGAGCAAGGCCTGGTTTCAAGGAGGGCAGCAAAGAAGCCACTTCTCTCCAGAAAAAACATCAGGGACCGACTGATATTCTGCAAAAGGTACAGGAAGTGGACTGCTGAGGACTGGGGTAAAGTCATTTTCTCAGATGAATCCCCTTTTCGATTGCTTGGGACATCTGGAAAACAGCTTATTAGGAGAAGAAGAGGTGAGCGCTACCACCAGTCTTGTCTCATGCCAACTGTTAAGCATCCTGAAACCTTTCATGTGTGGGGTTGCTTCTCAGCCAAGGGAATCGCACCACTCACAGTCTTGCCTAAAAACACAGCCATGAATAAAGAATGGCACCAGAATGTCCTCCAAGAGCAACTTCTCCCAACTGTCCAAGAGCAGTTTGGCGCCCAACAATGGCTTTTCCAGCATGATGGAGCACCTTGCCATAAAGCAAAGGTGATCACTAAATATATGGCAATATATGGGGTTAATATCAGCTGTGATTTGACAAAAAACAGCTGCATCAAGGATAGTAATGGGGAGGCGCATGAGACTCCCTATAATCAACCCTATAAGTCAAAAGAAATAAACACAAACACAAGGGAAATCCTTTATTTGAAATAAAATAGACGCACACCCTCATTCCCTCCGCAGCTCTGTGAGGAGCGGTGACGTCACTGAAGCCACCGGAGTTCACACCCGGAGACTCCCAGGGTATCATGTGTGACCGCCGGTCACCTCTGCCGGATTGCGGGACACGGCGGCAGGGCAGTCCGGCAATCAGGTCACCGGAGATCACAGCCCGAATATCACCACATCCGCTCCTGTCTACAGCCTCACATTGTATAATTACACAACAGGACCACACACAGGTCTGTTTACCCCATATACTCCTGAGAGCTCCTCATATACATCCATACAGGGCCATATACTGCTGTGCACCTTCCATGTTGTCTACTTCCCATATTGTACTTTTTACACCCATATAAAGCTCCTTCATAGTAATATTCAGTGTTACTCCAAACAGTCCAGTATTAGTAGAATATGCAAAGCCCATACAGCGCAGTATACAGCAATATAGTGCGGACAGATCAATCACTCCCGGCCTGAGAAGAGGAAATAAACCGAATCACCGCGTGTTACCGAGGACAAAGAGCGGAAACTCTCAGCCATAGGGCGGGAATTTCAAATTTAACGTTCACCCAATCAGCAGTCAGTAAGGCCCTGGCTCCGCCCATAGACGTTTAGTTAACCAGTTACTGCCCGCGATGTTCCCAGTACCTCCATATAGTACTGTTATCTCCATATGCTACAAACCTCCATAAAATCTCAAAATGGTTTTGTATACCGACATTGCCGTATAACCCCATAGCTCTGTATAATGCAGTATATTCCTAATCTAGGACTGTGAACCGCAATATTACGCAATATATCTGTATAAAAGGTACTTTATATTCCCACTATAACACTATATACCGCGTTATTGTGCTGTATAGCCAGTCTCTCCAGTATCAGGCTCTGCTGTAGACAATGTGGTGGCTCTTAGAAGAGCCTTTGTGGTGTGGGGGATGGGAGCAGCGGTGGTGATCACTTGGCGCTGGTGTACTTGGTGACGGCCTTGGTGCCCTCGGACACGGCGTGCTTGGCCAGCTCTCCCGGCAGCAGCAGGCGCACGGCGGTCTGGATCTCCCGGGAGGTGATGGTGTGGCGCTTGTTGTAATGAGCCAGGCGGGAGGCTTCCCCTGAGATGCGCTCGAAGATGTCACCCACGAAGCAGTTCATGATGCCCATGGCCTTGGAGGAGATGCCGGTGTCGGGGTGCACCTGCTTCAGCACCTTGTACACGTAGATGGCATAGCTCTCCTTCCGGCTCTTCCTCCGCTTCTTGCCGTCCTTCTTCTGAGTCTTGGTCACGGCTTTCTTGGAGCCCTTCTTGGCGGCTGGGGCGGACTTGGCGGGATCAGGCATGATGAGACCAGAAATACCTCGTCACAAGAGAAGAGATTAGTGATCCTGCTCCTCCCAGAGCGGCCATATTTATAGACCGGCCATGCAAATGAGCACTGATGCCACATCGCAGTGCCATTAGGGGAAAAAGCATGTGACTTGTGGAAACATCACGATCACCGCCCCTGCAGCTCATTGGAGGATCCACAAGTCTCATTTCCATGGCTGACTTCAGATTCAGTCAATGACAGGAGAGGAGGGCGGAGCAGCAGCTTATAAAACACTCCGGAGCCGCACACGCGTCACATTACAGTTCTTTATCTGCTGATCTTTGAAAACGCAGCGATGTCTGGACGCGGCAAACAAGGAGGGAAGGCCCGCGCTAAGGCCAAGACCCGCTCATCCCGGGCAGGACTGCAGTTCCCAGTCGGTCGTGTGCACAGGCTTCTCCGCAAGGGCAATTACGCCGAGAGAGTGGGCGCCGGCGCTCCGGTCTACCTGGCCGCTGTGCTCGAGTATCTGACCGCTGAGATCCTGGAATTGGCCGGCAATGCCGCCCGGGACAACAAGAAGACCCGCATCATCCCCCGGCACCTGCAGCTGGCTGTGCGCAATGACGAGGAGCTGAACAGGCTGCTGGGTGGGGTGACCATTGCCCAGGGAGGCGTCCTGCCCAACATCCAGGCCGTGCTGCTGCCCAAGAAGACCGAGAGCGGCAAGAAGAGCAAGTGAGCGCCGCTGATCCGTCACCTGCCCGTACAACCAAAGGCTCTTCTAAGAGCCACCACATCCTCCTCATCAGAGCTGGTTCCGCTGATATCAGCCGATGTCTGAACTTATCGGATTGTCTGATAGAACAGGAGCACCAGGCGGTGTATAGATATATGTACTTCCCGCACTCCTGTGCTGCGTTTCCTACAGAGCAGATATTCAGGGCGTGAAATGAATGGGCTGATCTGCTCCAGAGCTGACATCATGTGGTGATGGAGCAGCGGTTGCTTTTCAGTTGACACAATTCTATAGTGTATACAGCAGCGCTCAGTATATACAGGGGATGGAGGGTCTTGTGCTGAGGACAGAGATTTATTGTCTTTGCCGTGGAGTGGAGACGCCGGGTTTTCATATAACTTAGTGCGGCTACCTAGAAGCAATCTTACAGAAGTCACAAACTTCCCCGCTAAATAGGGTCACAGTCATGCGCAGCCGGAACTATGGATACAGGTAGATCTGCCCGATCACCTCGTATGTTCTAGCAGGATGTGGGCGCTGCAGGGATTTGGGGGTACAATAATACTCGTTCTTCTCACAGTCGCCATATGTCAGGGGAACGGGTACTATTGTGGAGCAGGATCGGCCGATACTTGGCCAGTAATGAGTTAAATACGGGAAGGAGACACTTGTACTGGACTATACACCCCGGACTTATCTGTATTATCAGACACATGACAGATCAGTGACAGTTACAGCATTCCCCGGAGATCGCAGTCAGCTCACCCCACAGCAGCAGGACAAACTGTAAAGAAGGCAGGAGCACGTGTCACAGAAAAGGGACAGAAGAAACCGTCACCACTGAGCGGGAATTTCAAATTCGTCGTAGCTCCGCCTATATACACGTCATGTCATTAAGAGCGCTCATCCGTGTGTTAACCCTTTGGTGTCACCGTATCCAGCTGCGGTTTCAGTTACTTTTCCGTCTCCCGCTGCTGTGACCCTCCTGCCGTTATTGTGAACATCCCCCCCAATCGCTGCTCTCCGTCCATCTGATTATAACCTGCGCCTCTGCATATAGGGGGGATTATATTGTGAGGATTCAGGTCTGGGGCAGCTCTACAATACTCCGGATACAGCGCAGTCCTGTCCTCCAGACCTGCTGCCCCCGCACACGGTGATCGCGCTGGATGGAGGATGAGCCGCCATTATTATTCTGAAGGGTTATCATTAATCTTCGGTGGTCGCCATCGATCCGAGACTATAGTGCCCAAGACGCGGTGATTACACAGTAGTTTATAAACCCGGTACAGTTCGTCCATCTATCCAGCTGCCTCATACAGCGTTATTCCCGGTGAATATTCGCTGCACCCGATCACCCACACGGGTCTCACCCTAAAAATATCATTAAAGCAGCATCAACACATTCATCTCACAGCAGAACTTTGCTTCTTACTCTGTAGTAACCGCAGCACAGCAGGATATGGACTTTGCTCAGATATCTCCATGTTCGGCTATACCACCCCCATCATGTACCCCGGTGTTACATGATCAGCCACATGATAGATCAGTGAGCGAACAGCATTCACCAGGGCACAGGAGATCCGCCCTCCGCTCACCCCACAGCAGCAGGACATTGTAGCCTTTCAGGTAGATGTGGGTGGCTCTGAAAAGAGCCTTTGTGTTGTGAGAACAGAATAGAGCAGAATTAACCCCCGAAGCCGTAGAGAGTGCGGCCCTGGCGCTTCAGCGCGTACACCACGTCCATGGCGGTGACGGTCTTCCTCTTGGCGTGCTCGGTGTAGGTGACGGCGTCACGGATCACATTCTCCAGGAAAACTTTCAGGACTCCGCGAGTCTCTTCGTAGATGAGGCCGGAGATGCGCTTGACGCCTCCTCTGCGGGCGAGACGGCGGATGGCGGGCTTGGTGATGCCCTGGATGTTATCACGGAGCACCTTCCTGTGCCGCTTGGCGCCGCCTTTCCCGAGACCTTTTCCTCCTTTACCGCGACCAGACATCTTCAGAGTAGTTACAACAGAACAAGTGATGAACTGCTGCCGGCTCCTCCTTTATGTAGAGGATGGTCGGACCAGAAGGAGAACTGAAGAGATGACGCGTGTCCGGGCGTGTTTTACAGACTGAGAACTCCGCCCTTTCCTCTGCTGATTGGCTGAATACGGAAATGTTAGGGAGTTTGAATTTAGCGCCCTTTCTGCTTCTTTGCCGTTCTTTTGACTCTAATATAACTTCTTCCCAATGAGAATTATCCCAAATACAGTCCATAGATAAAATCCACCGAACACTAATGTGTTATGTAAGCACCTTTCCAGATCTCCCTCATTATCTCCCCAGTCGCTTATTCCTGCAGTCTATGTACAGATCAATTCCACAGCTACAAGCAGGAGGTCCGTGCTATAACATGATCTTACATTTTCCCAGAGAAGCGGCCTCACACTCAGGCGCCAATGTCCGGTGTGTGGAGAGATATAAACGGCTTCATCTATCACCAGCCAGAGGATGAAGATTGCTGAGTAGTAGCGCAGAGCAGGCGCTGGATGATGGGAGCAGTAGTTAGGCAGCAGTCACACGGCCGTATAACTGGGGCGGGGATCGCACACAAT
The DNA here is from genome assembly GCF_048569485.1 of Anomaloglossus baeobatrachus. Classification (NCBI taxonomy): domain Eukaryota; kingdom Metazoa; phylum Chordata; class Amphibia; order Anura; family Aromobatidae; genus Anomaloglossus; species Anomaloglossus baeobatrachus. Next base: position 282,352,011 of record NC_134359.1, on the reverse strand, counting down.
GCTCCGACTGGCGGAGGCTCTTCCTGACCGGAGCGTGAGAGGTCCATAGCAATAGAGGCTTAGAAAAAGCAAAATCCTTCAGATATTATCCAAGTAAATACTGGTAAAAAGATCGAGTAAATAGAGAGACCTCAGGGAGACCTGTTTGGTTACCCATGGGGTGTTTGGAAAACCACTAATAAAAAAAATGAAAAGAAAAACCGGAGAAACAAGTGCGGTATCCTGCAAAACAATGACATTTATTTGGGTACAAAAACTATACGAGATACAAATATTATATATAAAAAAAGAGGAAAAGATGACAGATGCAATAGACTTCAGGCAGGAAAAAAACCACTACAGACCTGTGTAATTACATATGGGTAAGTACCACCCTGCTGCCAAAGTCATAACAATTGTAGTCACAACCATGTAGTTATTCCATCAAATAATTATTATTTATATATATATAATTATACTATGTAAGAGGAATAAAAAAAAAAAATCAGGGATTACATACCAAAAAAACAAGAGTTTAAATCAATGCAGGGATAAAGTGCCAGCAATGCAAGGTTCTGGATATTTTAACAAAACCCCTACAAACTTACACAATTAGAACTGCCCTCCTTAAAGAAAAAAAATATGTACTCACAAACATCATCATTTCATCAAATATTAAGTATTGACAAGTGCTGCAATGCTGGAGGAATGTTTTTGCAAACAGGGATTACATACCAAAACAGAATAGAATGTAAATTAATGCAGGGATAAAGTGCCAGCAGTGCAAGGGTCTGGAGCCCCCCCAGGAGAGGTAACCACATTGTGCGTGTCACAGAGCAGGCTTCATCAGACAAGAAGTGAGGGGAGTCTATTCTAGTCAACCTATCATGTTTAGGTATTTAATCCCTGTTTTTTGCAATAATATTCCTCCTTCTTTGCAGCACGTTATATGTCAATCAATACTTAGTATTTGATGAAATTGCTACACGTTTGGGACTACAATTATGACTTTTTTTTTAGCAGGGTAGTACTTACCTATATACCATTCATGCAATTAAGCAGGTGTGTAGCAGTTTTGTTGCTAGATCCAAACCCGTGCACTACTGGCACTTTATCCCTGCATTTATTTAATCTCTATTATGGTTAGGTATGTAATCCCTGTTTTTTTTTGTTTTTTTTTTTTTTTGCAAAAAAATTCCTCCTGCATTGTAGTACATTATATATCAATGCTTATTGTTTCATGGAATTACTTTATGGTTGTGACTACAATTGTTATGACTTTGTAGAACAAAAGGACTCCGAGCAAAATAACAGGCAGAGGTGACGGATCAGCTCTTCAAAGTGAACTTTGTGATGATAAGACTGATATTGAGGTGATCAGGACAGATCTAAGCTCTAGTCCGCTATGCACCTGCGCACACGGGCGGTCACTTATAGGTGAAATTCTACTTTATCACTCACTGCTCGCATGTGTCTGATCCAGAGATATAACAATCAAAATGACTGCTGGAACACCATTGTAAATGTGAACAGGGTGCTAGCCAAAAAATACATAATCTATATGAAGTGAAAGCTGCACACCAAATTCAGAGTAATATGAACAAGCATAACTGCTTTATGATACATAAAGAATGAAAAATACAACTAGCCATATGAAAAATGGAAAAAAGTATTGTTGGTGATATTGCATAACTGCTGAGTATTATTTTGAAAAAAAGATATTTAGCAAATGTATTGATCAATTCATTACTGCCCCATAACCAATTCACGGTAATCACTTATTTATGGGGTCCCTAACAAAAGGTTAAAACCTGCTTGTGTGCATGGGTACCTAACCAAATGTTACCTCTATGTGCAGCTGAAACCTGCTGTGTATGGGAAGCAAGGGACCTGGCTATATAGGAAGTTGAATAATCATGGCTAAAGGGCGGGACTGGGTTCTCAGACAGGAAAAAAAAAAAAAAAAAAAAAAGATTGTTATGCAGGTTTTTTTCCTGTCTGAGAACCCAGTCCCGCCCTTTAGCCATGATTATTCAACTTCCTATATAGCCAGGTCCCTTGCTTCCCATACACAGCAGGTTTCAGCTGCACATAGAGGTAACATTTGGTTAGGTACCCATGCACACAAGCAGGTTTTAACCGCATATAGAGGTAACCTTTTGTTAGGGATCCCATAAATAAGTGATTACCGTGAATTGGTTATGGGGCAGTAATGAATTGATCAATACATTTGCTAAATATCTTTTTTTCAAAATAATACTCAGCAGTTATGCAATATCACCAACAATACTTTTTTCCATTTTTCATATGGCTAGTTGTATTTTTCATTCTTTATGTATCATAAAGCAGTTATGCTTGTTCATATTACTCTGAATTTGGTGTGCAGCTTTCACTTCATATTGATCCAGGGATATGGCCCAAGACCAAACCGATTATTTCCCGCATTGACTTCCAGCTCCGCAGTAATGGAGGATGGATGTAGATACCGACATTGCTATATAAACCGTCTGGTGCAGACACTAGAACGGAACATAATGGCGGATATAAGCGGCACCAGCTCTGATGAGGAGGATGTGGTGGCTCTGAGAAGAGCCTTTGTGTTGTACTCGGGGTGCAGGACAGATCTAGGCCCTCTCCCCACGGATGCGGCGGGCCAGCTGGATGTCTTTGGGCATGATGGTGACCCTCTTAGCGTGGATGGCGCACAGATTTGTGTCCTCAAACAGCCCCACCAGATAAGCCTCGCTGGCCTCCTGCAGGGCCATGACGGCCGAGCTCTGGAAGCGGAGATCGGTCTTGAAGTCCTGGGCGATTTCTCTTACCAGGCGCTGGAAGGGAAGCTTACGGATCAGCAGCTCCGTGGACTTCTGGTACCGGCGGATCTCACGGAGAGCGACTGTGCCTGGCCGGTAGCGGTGAGGCTTCTTCACTCCGCCGGTGGCGGGAGCGCTCTTCCTGGCGGCCTTAGTGGCCAGCTGCTTGCGGGGAGCTTTCCCTCCGGTGGATTTACGGGCGGTCTGCTTAGTTCTGGCCATAGCTCAGTATAGAGGAGAACAGCTGTGATGAGGAGCAGCGCAGAGAGCAGGAGATTTATACTCTGCTGCTCGTTTTCCCGCTTCATGCAGACCACCCCATTGGATATTTCATAAAATAACACAAGCTGCCAATAGGGTGTGATGTCCGCGACCAATCATTGCTCACAGTAGGCGGAGCCTGAGGGCCAGTAATCCCGCACTACAGATGCGGGTGGGGTCTCCGCAGCTCCCCCTTGTGGGTAGTGTATGTATCAGAGCAGCGGGTGTTACAGGAGCCGCCGATGTGCCTGTATTTGTATATTCCCGCAGAGCTGTACAGCGCCGCTCCCCCTCCTCATCCTAACGCGGGTTTCTATGTTCCCGGCTCCAAAATCTGATGATAGTGACTCTAGTACATGTGACTTGTAGGCTCCAATCTGCGCTCACAAGGGAGCAGCGACAGAAGAGCTCATTACACGCGCATCACTCCCGCTGCTGTGACCTGCAGGACGCGGCCGGGTGTGATCAGCTGCACACGTGATATGGCGGGAATACAGCGCCAGAGCCGGGGAATAATAACCCTCATTATAGTGACACCAGTGTGCGGGATCCTGTAGATGGCGACACTGTGCGGAAGAATGAAAATACAATGTCCGCTCCTGATCACAGCTCTGCCGGGACAAGGTGTTGGCTCTGAAAAGAGCCTTTGTGAGGGAGTATCAGGGCGGCTGCAGCTTATTTCTTAGCCGCGGGCTTCTTGGCTTTCGCAGCTTTCTTAGCCGGACTCTTGGCAGCTTTGGGTTTTGCCGCCTTCTTAGCCGGGCTCTTGGTCACTTTCTTGGGCTTCGGAGCGGCCTTCTTCTTGGGGCTTTTTGCCGCCTTCTTGGCAGCTGCGGGCTTCTTGGCCTTTTTCGGGCTCTTCTTGGCCGCGGTCGGGGCCTTCTTGGGCTTCTTAGGAGATTTGGCCGCTTTCTTGGCTGCAGCGGGTTTCTTGGCCGCAGCTGCTGGCTTCTTCTTGGCCACCTTGTCCTTGGTCTCCTGCTTCTTGTTCAGCTTGAAGGATCCGGAGGCGCCGCTGCCCTTCACCTGGAGCAGGACGCCTTTGGTGACCAGACTCTTGACGCCCAGCTTCACCCGGCTGTTGTTCTTCTCTACATCGTAGCCTCGGGCAGTCAGGACCTTCTTCACGGCGGCCAGAGAGACCCCACTGCGCTCCTTAGAGGCGGACACGGCATTGACAATCAGCTCGGAGACGCTGGGACCGGAGGATTTCTTGCTTTTCTTGGCGGCCCCGGATTTCTTCGGCTGCTTCTTAGATTTGGCGGCCGGTTCGGCGGCAGGAGGAGCGGCGGCTGGTGCGGTCTCTGCCATCGTGTGCTGCGGAAATAAAACACAAAAAAATCTCCTGTGAGAAAACACTGAGGCCGGAGCTGGAGGCGTCTGTTCTATATACAGTCTTACTGCGCACTGATTGGCTGCTGAGCTGCACCGTCCTGAGCTTCTATTGGCTGACATTGAGCACAGACCCCGCCTTCTCCCGACCGTACCAGGGTGAAGCTCCGCTCTCCCATTGTGCTTCCCTGCCCGGGATAAAAGCCCTTTATCGGCTACAGCCGGACGGGTGAGCGCGCTTTCTCCAGCACTTCCCATCCTCCAACATCTCCACTGAGCGTTTGTAGCCGTCACTACCAGAGAAGCCGGGAAACAGCGGAGAGAAGGTCCCGGGATCATCGCCGCCGTCCTCCCGATCTGCTCATCACTAAGGTGTCCGAGAAAATAAAACTACTGCGGGAGCTCGTCCTCCTATTCCGGGTCCTTGTTACCACCACGGGGATCTTCACTACAATTTACATCGTACAGGCTGCAGATTATACTATGTGCGACCGACCTGGAGCTGCTGAGAGCGCAGAAGGGTAACACAGGCGATGGTCTCCACTGCCTGCACCCCCCTGAGCTGGAATATAAATCTACCCCGTGTGTGCAGCGTATTGGGGTAACCAGGTCTCCACATTAGTAGATCATGCCCATAGGTAGATGAGTGCAATCTCCTGCAGAATATTGTGTCTTATCCTCTGTGAAGCTTTTGTCTCTGAGGCCTGTACTGGTGGGAAGAGCTGTGATGAGGCGATGACTTCACAATGAGACTCACTCCATCATCTAAAAGCAGAAAAATCCCCGTGTAATCACGGAAATATTAATTCACGCATGTGAAACAAATTGCTGTGGAAATGGTGAAATACTGAGGAAGTAGCAGAAACATAAAATGCATAACACCCACACACAGCACAGCTGTATATACTGCACAATCAGCAGCCTTATGTGTCCATAATAATAATTGAGCAGTGTATAGAGCATATACAGCAGTGTGTGCATGATATACAGCAGTGTGTGCATGATATACAGCAGTGTGTGCATGATATACAGCAGTGTGTGCATGATATACAGCAGTGTGTGCATGATATACAGCAGTGTGTGCATGATATACAGCAGTGTGTGCATGATATACAGCAGTGTGTGCATGATATACAGCAGTGTGTGCATGATATACAGCAGTGTGTGCATGATATACAGCAGTTTGTGCATGATATACAGCAGTGTGTGCATGATATACAGCAGTGTGTGCATGATATACAGCAGTGTGTGCATGATATACAGCAGTGTGTGCATGATAAACAGCATTCTGCGCAGTGTGTTCAGGCTACACGGTAATGTATACACTATATACAGCAGTGCATACATGACATACAGCAGTGTATACAGTACTGTATACACAGCAGTGTGTTGAAGATATTCAGTAGTATACAATATATACAGCAGTGTGTACAGTATATATAGCAGTGTGAAACGAGGGCTTCTCAATGCGACTCACTCCCCCATCTAAAACAGGAAAAGCCCTGTGTGATCACTGAAATATTAATTCACCCATCTGACACCAACTATTGTGCAAAAGGTAAAATACGGAGGAAGAAGCACAGACCAAAAATGCAGAATTAGCACAGAGCACAGCTGTATACATTGCACAGACTGCACAACTAGCACAGCACACATCAACAGTCTTATTTGTGTCTATAATAATAATAAAGCAGTGTGCACATTATATGCAGCAGTTTACAGTGTGTACAGAATAGGCAGCAGTATTTCCAGTATATACAGCAGTGTATACAGTACAATTTCCTCTTATGCTTACTTTCTGCAGACTTGCAGAGAAGAGCACACGGAACATCTTCCTGATGCATCTGTGAACTTTAACAATTCTCCAAAAAGTGCTCCAAACGGTCGAAGACTGCTAAAGAGAAGGGAAGGTTTGAAGACATGGAGAAATCTGACAAGGTTCATTATCAACGAGAAATCTAAGCTTACATGACACCAAAAAGAAATAAAAAAAGATGTTAAAGGACCCAGACGCACTAAAGAGACCACCCTCTGCTTTCTTTTTGTTTTGCTCCAACTTCCGTCCTGAAGTAAAAGGAGAGTGGCCAGGTCTGACCATTAGGAACATTGCAAAGAAAGTAGGAGAGATGTGGAATAACATTTCATCAGATGACAAGGTGCCTTAGAAGAAAGCATCCAAAGTGAAGGAGAAGTTCAAGAAGAAAAGCAAGGAAAGAATGTCACAAAACAAGCATTACCATGTATAACTGTAATATAACAATCTGTATTAGAACACATAACACAAGTTAAAAACAATTACAAAAAACATCCAAATGGTGCCTAGGTATCCGTTAGCAATAGATAAATAGATTGAAAGATATATATATATATATATATATATATATATATATATATATATATATATATGTCCAACAATGTAGACCAGCTCACTCCTGTGAGCCACCTGGAGCCTCAGCTGACCTGGTTAACTCCGTTGTGTCCGGATCAGGATGTAGGAGTCCATCCATACAAATGTGAACAACAGAGCAAAGTCCAGCAATAACGTGAGCAATCTAGGATGCTGTTAAAACAAATTTTCTTTCCATTTCCAGAAAGAATTTTTTTTTAACAGCATCCTGGATTGCTCACGTTATTGCTGGACTTTGCTCTGTTGTTGTTCATATATATATATATATATATATATATATATATATATATATATATATATATATATATATATATATATATATATACACAGATCATACTTCAGCAGACCTTGCAATAATGCCTGCTAACAGCAAATATGTGTTTGGTTTGATCCAAGCCAACAAAAGATCAAGATAAGAAGTGCGGGGAAATGTCTATTGTAAATGGGAGTGAACAAAACAACCCATGAATAAATCACGGATAACGGACAAAGACGCTAATTAGCAAAAAAAATCAATATGCATATCTGTAGGTGCTATTGACCCCTATGAACGGAAATAAATAATGACGGCAATGTACATGAAAAACTGCTCAAGTGGGCGATAAGCAGTTGCAAGGTAAAAATGCATGTAATACAGACCATCTATAGGCGAGAAGCAAGATGGAGATAAGTCAAGTCCACGGAGAACAAAACACTTGGTCAGAAACCATTAGAAGCACATATGGGCAAAATGCGCTATATAATACCACATTTGCTATTAGCAGGCACTATTGCATGGTCTGTTGGAGTATAATCTGTACAAATTTGTGGCTGGCTATATCTATATATACACACACTTTTATTCTATTTATCTGTTGATAAGGGACACCAAGCATCATTTGGATTTTTTTTTTGTTACTCATTTGTTGTGTCATGTGTTCTACACTTTATACAGATTGTTATTTTACAGTTATGCATGGTGATCCTTGTTGTATGACATTCTTTCCTTGCTTTTCTTTCTGAATTAGTCTTTCTGCCATAAGAGAGCCCATATTATGGGGTAGTGCCCTCCCTCTCTTTACATTAGAAGTTAAGAAGGATAGAGCAAAATTAGGCCCGTGCTGAACCCCAAAAAAGTAAGAGAGCTTTTCTAAAGTTAAAAACCAAAGAAAATCTATGAATATGTAGTTTTGTTTCTAAAACTGTATTTATTTCCGTTTTATTTAAATTCAGTGTATACAGCAGTGTGTATGATATATACAGTCGTCTGCACAGCGGGCGCAGCCTGTGACATCTGGGAGTGTCATAGGCTGCGCCCGCTGCATCTCATTGGTGTCTTCACTAAACAAGAGGCTTTAGATCCATCCAATGGTGAGAAGGGAGGGCGGGGCAGCACCCGATAAAAGCGAATGAGGAACCAGCACTGACATCACACAAGAATTGTGTTTACTTTGAGCTGTTGGAGAGAAGATCAGAGCGATGTCTGGACGCGGCAAACAAGGAGGGAAGGCCCGCGCTAAGGCCAAGACCCGCTCATCCCGGGCAGGGCTGCAGTTCCCGGTCGGTCGTGTGCACAGGCTTCTCCGCAAGGGCAATTACGCCGAGAGAGTGGGCGCCGGCGCTCCGGTCTACCTGGCCGCTGTGCTCGAGTATCTGACCGCTGAGATCCTGGAATTGGCCGGCAATGCTGCCCGGGACAACAAGAAGACCCGCATCATCCCCCGGCACCTGCAGCTGGCCGTGCGCAATGACGAGGAGCTGAACAGGCTGCTGGGTGGGGTGACCATTGCCCAGGGAGGCGTCCTGCCCAACATCCAGGCCGTGCTGCTGCCCAAGAAGACTGCTGTCATGACCACCACCAAACCTCCTAACTTATTAATCCCTCCCTTATTTCCAATCGACGCAAAAAGGCACACATACCACACGATCTCTTTAGTGGACGGGGTCGGCCACAGCTTTATTTATTATATTTCCTTTCACTTCTCTTTATAAAAACGTCTCCTTTAAAACTTCAACTTCTCAGAATACTTGAAACGATTGTTTCACCATCTTTTTAACTCCAACACGGTGTGGCCCTCCGGACTCCCAGAGGCCAAGTTCGCACTCGGTCTCATTAACATTGATTGAATTTACCGCCAGCTGTGACTTGAGCATCAACTCTGTAATAAGAAAGACCATATCACCATCTTTTTAACTCCGACACGGTGTGGCCCTCCGGACTCCCAGAGGCCAAGTTCGCACTCGGTCTCATTAACATTGATTGAATTTAAGACCATATCATACACCAGAAAGGAAAATACCATTTAAGGGAGGGAGGGAGGGACGCTTGTCAGCCGATGCTGGAAAAGAGGCCGATTCCCCTTGCTTCAAGCCTCATAAACACCAGGAACGTACCATCAGGAAAAGTAAGGGTGGGGGAATCCAGCCAGGTCCCATATACCATATAAGGGGAGGGGAAGACACAGCCACTGGCCTGTATAAGCACTGTGGGAAAAGCCTGAGCCAGGCACCCCCACTAAATGAAATGGGTATTGAACTGTTCTTAATTAACCACTCAATTCCTGTCCCAGTCTTAAGGGAGGTAAAAGGAAGGTGTAAGCCCAATCCTGAAGCCCTGCAGACAGCAGTCAGTGACCACTTCCTTATGCAGTTTGTAGTCCTCCAGACTGCTGTCATGACCACCACCAAACCTCCTAACTTATTAATCCCTCCCTTATTTCCAATCGACGCAAAAAGGCACACATACCACACGATCTCTTTAGTGGACGGGGTCGGCCACAGCTTTATTTATTATATTTCCTTTCACTTCTCTTTATAAAAACGTCTCCTTTAAAACTTCAACTTCTCAGAATACTTGAAACGATTGTTTCACCATCTTTTTAACTCCAACACGGTGTGGCCCTCCGGACTCCCAGAGGCCAAGTTCGCACTCGGTCTCATTAACATTGATTGAATTTACCGCCACGAAGGGGCTGGTGTACCCCTACACCACGCCCCGACCGCCACCACACAAAGAACCGCCTGCTCGACCCCGTCCAGTAAACCACAAACTGTGACAAACAATTCGTATCCTGCCACTTTTCTCCATGTCAATACGTCTAACTCACCCTGTCGTGTAACTCTCGGGTTATCTAGAACCAATAATAATAACCCTAAAGTAGTTGTTACCCCAACCCACTCTGCTGACGTACATTGCCACTGACAGCACCTGGATCCAATACCGACCAAGACTCCCCTTCCAACACACGCAGGTGTTCCCAAAACCAAAAACCTTTGGTCCTGGCCTACTCGCAGCCTTCTGGGCAGCCCAACATATGCCTGACAACAGACACTAGGCCAGCGGTGACCTGCCGAAATACAAACGCTAACTTCGGAGCATGCAACTACAGCAAAACGGTCTGGCTTCCATTTACAAACCCACCAACACGTTTAACTTGATTCCCGACAAGCCCACTCCGTATACCTAGAGCTGATCCTGAACAAATGGGTTCAAAATCCCTCGGAGATACCATGATCAAAGTTCGGAAAATGAAAAGCGCAAAGAGACCAGGCGCCTTGCCACGTAATCCAGACTGCATAATAGGGTACTTTTGGCCAGGCACAGATTTTAATATAATCCACGCACCCAGGATTGTCCTGGAGCACTTAATTTGAACCGCAGCATTTAAATGGTTACTAGGACAACATTATACGCATTGGTAATCAGTAACCAGGGCAACATATGCGCTCATCCACCTGCCCTGGTCCCTGATACAACAAAGTCCTGTACCCAAAGAACGCCAAAAAGGAAACCGCTCCAAAACCACCAGAACAGACCACAACACGCGCCGCCTGCTGCCTCGTTAATAGTTCTTGTGAAAGCTGAAACCAACCGTTTTCTCTAACACTGTCGAATACGAAGCCCTTTGGGACCTCAGCTGTTGCAACTAGCGAACTATATTCTTTTAAGGGGGAACTGTCGAAACAGTGCCTGCAGTTACGAGAATCACTCTTACCAACGTACACCGCTCCCTCTACATCTTACCATATGTGTCCCAAGTTGTTACTGCACCAATGATCTGACCGAGGTCATAGCTTATTCCTCCGCTACCCCATATCACCTTCAAACGTGCCCAAAAGTTTCCTGGTATGCCTCTGGCAGCAACCGATGAAATTCCTGCCAAAGCGAAAGAGAGAATCAGCACATTTATTTTAGACACCTGTGACATGTCTAGTGCGAGGCCAAAATATATATGAAGAATATATATGTGAAGTGAACTGGGACCGAAAATACCCCTTTTTTTTTTATTATTATTATAATATTTATCCGAGCAGCATAGACCCGATGGCGCATGATACAACCGTAAACCGAACAGCTCCTTGAGGACCACAGGGAGTGCATGTTGTTCAATATTACCTTAAGATACAGTCATAAAACCATCTACAGGTCCCTTAATCCTCTCAATTTTGCCTTTGGGGGCCAGAAAACCGTGGCCACGAAATCTAGCTCAATATCTAAAACAGGGGGGAAGGAAGGGTCACCGAGACGCCGCATTAACCGCTGAACCAGTCGAACAAACAAGGAGATATTCACAACTAAAGGTATCCAGAATGAGAGCTGTCTTCAAGCCTGACTACCACCAACGAGCCACGAGAAACTATAAGTGTTGAGTTAAACAATATCTGTTAAGTTCTTTTGCCACAAGACCCAACGGTAAATGTGCATGTTGTGAAAAGGGGGTGTTCTAAAACAGCTGCCGTTCTGGCCAAAAATTTTTAGCTTTTTTTTTTTTTTTTTTTTGTGGTTTATCTAGTAGTTTAGTTACTGTTGATTTCAAGTCCGAAAAGGCGGAGCGCTAGAAAACGGAAGGCATGAAAAACCGAACGTAAGGGCCGCTCACAGGCTGGCCTCTGCCATATTATTGGTGTACAAGTCTAACTCCCTACCTATCTCTACACAGGGGACCTTCGGCCGGGAAGACTTACCTGGTCTGGATCAACGGCTGCACGTGAATAACATTCGCGCTTTTATCACCCAAGCTGCTATCACAAAGAAACCTATTGGGTACCAAACTGAACCCTGAAACTCATGCGTCGAATTGAGATTACAGACCCCTTTCATTAAATTGTTTTCATAACTATTTATATTATATGTTTTATACTAAAATTAAGGGGTGTTTTAACCTACTTTAGTATCATATATCATATGCACTTTAGGTTTTTTTTTTTTTTTTTTTTTTTTTTTTTGTTTTTTTTTTTTTATAATGTGAGCTTATATTCAATGAACCTATTTACCTAATTACTTCAATGTATTGTATAACAATAGTTCAGATGTATTGCCTACCTCTTTGCCGCTATTTTTTTTTTTTTTTTTTTGTAAGATATAGTATGTGCGTTAACGTTACAATATTGATGGTCTATTACACACTACTGCACACAGCTTACTGATATGTATGCTGTAAACTCTCTCCCTAGTAACACCAGCCGCACACAGCTCACTGACCCATATGCTGTAAACTCTCTCCCTAGTATCACCAGCCACCCACATACTGATATGTATAGCTGTAGGCTCTTTCATCTTGCAAAATTCCTTAAACTACACATGTCATGCGTTACAACTGTGTAATCTGCACTGTGCACTGAATCCATATATGTGAGCTCAGATTAGCACTCCTCGGCCATCTAATAATTTGCCTATGCCTTCTCTTTTTATTTTGATCTTTGGAAACAAGCATCCAAATATCAACCTACTGATTCAACCAGAGACTCTCATGTAACCAGAGACTCTCATGTATTACAGAATTCTCTCTTGGTCTGTTTTTTTCTTTTTTTGAGGAGCACATTGGACTAAACCGACAGTTTTAAAAAAGGCGCAGCTTGGGGTAAAACAATTTTTTTTTTTTTTTTTTTATAATATTACTTGAACACTGTAAAGGCTTAGCTAAGGGTTCTCTCCACTAGCTTTGCCATAAGGGCTTAATGGTTGATACTAAACTACTACCGTAACCCCATGCCCCAGCAAAGGTAACTTACCATCCTGTTCGAATGCAGCAGAAGTGAACCCATGCAGGTACAGCAGCACTGCGCTGCAGCAGCAAGAGCCCCATGCAGGGACAGCGGCCCTGCGCTGCAACAGAAGTGGACCCCATGCAGGGACAGCGGCACCGCGCTGGCAACATGGCCACGCGGGACGGCCCACTGGCCGACAACGATGATCCAGGCTGCTTCATTCTTGGTCTGTTGGAGCTGCTGGAGCAGAAGACCCATGCAGGGACAGCGGCACCGCGCTGCAACGTAAGTGTACCCCATGCAGGGACAGCGGCCACTCGCTGCAACATAAGTGGACCCCATGCAGGGAGAGCAGCACCGCGCTGGCAACACCGCCTCGCGGGACAGCCCACCGGCTGACAACGATGGTCGGGACAAGCGTGCACATGAACATCCACTGTCTCTGGAGGAATGCCTGCAACAGCGCCTTCAGCCCGAGGCCGAACTCCTTCCACATCCATCTATCCCACCACAGCATTCACGTGACCTCAACCACGTCCTGCAATACCTGCGCACCATACCCGGAGCAAGCGAATCCTTTAGGCGGGAATTGGGATCAGAGGCGGGCTGGAGACTGCTGCGGCGGTAGGTGGAAATGGGGGGAGGGGTGCTAATGGCTCACCTGCTGAAGATAAGAACTGATCGTTCTCCCTTAGAGCCTGCACTGAAGAGCTGCAGTGTCAGTTTACATTAGCAGCTTTGTCCGTCGAAAATGGCGCAGCAGGGATTGGAGGGGCACGGCTACAGGACAACTCTTGAGAGCACGGGCATAATGTGAGAAACTAAGAGGGGGTTGGGCGGTACCCGTCACTCACACAGAGGGGGAATGGTTATCTACCACTCGCGCCGCCGCTCACGGAGACCAGCGGAGGCCTATGGTGGCCGACGCTCAGTGTCCCTAGGTCGTTGGTGAGTACAGCAGGAGCTGAGGCAGAGCCTATGAGGTGGGTCAGGCGCACCGAGCGCTCTCGTCGTGACTGAAAATGCGAGCCCTACCTGCTGCATCACCCAGCAAAACAGACAGACACGCTTTAAGCTGAACATCATCGGTCTTTAGGCGCACGGCCATACTTGCTATTCTGCCTTTGTCAGCCATCACTGGAAAGCTGACACGCTTGTCAGCCGATGCTGGAAAAGAGGCCGATTCCCCTTGCTTCAAGCCTCATAAACACCAGGAACGTACCATCAGGAAAAGTAAGGGTGGGGGAATCCAGCCAGGTCCCATATACCATATAAGGGGAGGGGAAGACACAGCCACTGGCCTGTATAAGCACTGTGGGAAAAGCCTGAGCCAGGCACCCCCACTAAATGAAATGGGTATTGAACTGTTCTTAATTAACCACTCAATTCCTGTCCCAGTCTTAAGGGAGGTAAAAGGAAGGTGTAAGCCCAATCCTGAAGCCCTGCAGACAGCAGTCAGTGACCACTTCCTTATGCAGTTTGTAGTCCTCCAGACCGAGAGCGGCAAGAAGGGAAAGTGAGCGCCGCTGATCCGCATCATCCACAACACAAAGGCTCTTCTAAGAGCCACCACATCCTCCTCATCAGAGCTGGGGCTGCCGATATCGGTCGATGTCAGCACTTCTCCCCGTGTTTAACAGAAGCACCAGGCTGTGTATAGATTCCTGTACGATCCGCACTTCTGTGCTGCGTTTCTTATAGAGCAGATATTCAGGGTATTATTATTTATAATTATAGCGCCATTTATTCTATGGTGCTTTACAAGTGGAAGAGGGTATACCTACAACAGTCATTAACAGTACAAAACAGACTGGTATAGGAGGAGAGAGGACCCTGCCCGCGAGGGCTCAGTCTACAGGGAATGGGTGAGGATACAATAGGTGAGGACAGAGCTGGTTGCCCAGTGGTGTACTGGACTGAGGGCTATTGTAGGTTGTAGGCTGCTTGGGTCTTGAGGTTCCTCTTGAAGCTTTCCACAGTAGGGGAGAGTCTGATGTGCTGAGGTACAGCATTTCAGAGTATGGGGGATACACGGGAGAAATCTTGTACACGATTGTGGGAAGAGGAGATGAGAGGAGCAGAGAAGGAGATCTTGTGAGGATCTGAGGTTGCGTGCAGGTAGGTACCGGGAGACTAGGTCACAGATGTAGGGAGGAGACAGGTTGTGCATAGCTTTGTATGTCATGGTTAATGTTTTGAGTCGTTGGGTGATGGGAAGCCAGTGAAGGGATTGGCAGAGTGGCAAGGCTGGGGAGTAGCGAGGGGAGAGGTGGATTAAGCGGGCCACAGAGTTTAGGATAGATTGGAGGGGTGCAAGAGTGTTGGGAGGCCAGAGAGCAGGAGGTTGCAGTAGTGAAGGCGGGCGATGATGAGGGCATGCACTAGTGTTTTTGCTGATGAAATGAATGGGCTGATCTCTCCAGAGCTGACATGTGGAGATGGGGCAGCGGTTGCTTTACTGGTCTCACAATTCTATAGTGTATACGACGCAATATATACAGGGGATGGAGGGTCTTGTTCTTCCGAGGGCGGAAATTTGTCTTTGCTGTGGGTAGATAGACCGGGTTTTCACATACACTTAATGCGGCTACTAACCAGCAATCACCTGCCACAAATTTCCCCACTAAAAGGGTCACAATCATGCGACACTAGATCTGTGGGTAAAGTGTAGATGTGACCGATCACCCTGAATATTCCACGAGGATGTGGGGGTAAAGTCGCTGCATGTGTGAGAACATGTGGAGCGGTATCTGCCAGTAAGGTGTTAATCCGGGAAGAAGACACTTGTACTGGATTATACACCCCGGCGTTATCTGTATTCACATAACAGATCAGTGACAGTTACAGCATGTACCGGAGATCGGCAGTCAGCTCACCCCACAGCAGCAGGACAAACTGTAAAGAAGGCAGGAGCACGTGTCACAGAAAAGGGACAGAAGAAACCGTCACCACTGAGCGGGAATTTCAAATTCGTCGTAGCTCCGCCTATATACACGTCATGTCATTAAGAGCGCTCATCCGTGTAACCTTTTGGTGTCACTGTATTCAGCTGCGGTTTCAGTTACTTTTCCGTCTTCCGCTGCTGTGACCCTCCTGCCGTTATTGTGAACATCCCCCCAATCGCTGCTCTCCGTCCATCTGATTATAGCCTGCGCCTCTGCATATCGGGGAGATTATATTGTGAGGATTCAGGTCTGGGGCAGCTCTACAATACTCCGGATACAGCGCAGTGCTGTCCCCCAGACCTGCTGCCCCCGCACACGGTGATCGCGCTGGATGGAGGATGAGCCGCCATTATTATTCTGAAGGGTTATCATTAATCTTCGGTGGCCGCCATCGATCCGAGACTATAGCGCCCAAGACGCGGTGATTACACAGGAGTCTATAAACCCGGTACAGTTCGTCCATCTATCCAGCTGCCTCATACAGCGTTATTCCCGGTGAATATTCGCTGCACCCGATAACCCACACGGGTCTAATCCTAAAAATATCATTAAGCAGCATCAACACATTCATCTCACAGCAGAACTTTGCTTCTTACTCTGTAGTGACCGCAGCACAGCAGGATATGGACTGTGCTCAGATATCGCCATGTTCGGCTATACCACCCCCATCATGTACCCCGGTGTTACATGATCAGCCACATGATAGATCAGTGAGAGCGAACAGCATTCACCAGGGCACAGGAGATCCGCCCTCCGCTCACCCCACAGCAGCAGGACATTGTAGCCTTTCAGGTAGATGTGGGTGGCTCTGAAAAGAGCCTTTGGGTTGTCAGAATAGAGCAGAATTAACCTCCGAAGCCGTAGAGAGTGCGGCCCTGGCGCTTCAGCGCGTACACCACGTCCATGGCGGTGACGGTCTTCCTCTTGGCGTGCTCGGTGTAGGTGACGGCGTCACGGATCACATTCTCCAGGAAAACTTTCAGGACTCCGCGAGTCTCTTCGTAGATGAGGCCGGAGATGCGCTTGACGCCTCCTCTGCGGGCGAGACGGCGGATGGCGGGCTTGGTGATGCCCTGGATGTTATCACGGAGCACCTTCCTGTGCCGCTTGGCGCCGCCTTTCCCGAGACCTTTTCCTCCTTTACCGCGACCAGACATTTTCAGAGATGTGAGAACAGAACAAGTGATGAACGGCCGCCGACTCCTCCTTTATATAGAGGATGGTCAAACCAGAAGGAGAACTGAGGAGATGACGCGTGTTTTACAGACTGAGAACTCCGCCCTTTCCTCTGCTGATTGGCTGAATGCGGAACTGTTAGGGAGTTTGAATTTACCACCCTTTGTGCTTCTGCAGTTCTTTTGACTCTAGATATCCAGCTGGCCCGCCGCATCCGTGGGGAGAGGGCTTAGATCTGTCCTGCACCCCGAGTACAACACAAAGGCTCTTCTCAGAGCCACCACATCCTCCTCATCAGAGCTGGTGCCGCTTATATCCGCCATTATGTTCCGTACTAGTGTCTGCACCAGACGGTTTATATAGCAATGTCGGTATCTACATCCATCCTCCATTACTGCGATTACTGCGGAGCTGGAAGTCAATGCGGGAAATAATCGGATTGATTTTGCTCCATATCTCTGAGATCAGACACGTGCGGGCAGTGAGTGATAAAGTAAACTTCACCCATTAATGTAAGATTCTAGGTGACCGCCCATGTGCGCAGGTACATAGCGGAAAAACAAAAGAAACTCCTAAAATTCAAATTTTAATGGTATCCGATTAAAAGGGAAGGGAATCTTCCAACACCAAATCATAAATTTCCTTCAAATTGAAATAAATATCAATATTAAGAAAATACAAGGGGGGGGGGTTTGACCCTTACAATGCCCTAGATTCACCCCTTCCTTGCCGCGGAGGTCGGCGCCCTAAGAACCTGCGCAATTGGCGCCCCCGCTCTACGTCGATTATCCCTCCTGGCCCTAATATGGCCCTAGGAATTGTTCTCTGGTGTTCGGGGCAGTCTCCGCACCTTACAGAAAGATCACGTGATCGCATAACTCTGGCGGGGATCCCACCCAATGTCTGGACTGGCGGCGGCTCTCCGGGCCGGAGCTTCAATTTCTAATGATAAAACCGAAGCAAGTGGGGTATCATGCAAAACAATGACATATCTCTTTGGGTACAAAAATCTTATGAAATATAAATATGTAAAAAAGAGGAAAAATGACAGATGCAATACACGTCTGGCAAAACCATATTACAAATTGGTAAGTAATACACTGCTGACAAAGTCAAAACAATTGTAGTTACAACCATAAAGTAATTCCATGAGATATTAAGTATTGACATATAAAGTGCTACAATGCAGGTGTAATTTTTTTTTTTTTTGCAAAAATAAACCGACCATAAAAAAACAAAGTAGAGTCTAAATCAATGCAGGGATAAAGTGCCAGCAGTGCAAGGGTCTGGATCTGGCGACAAAACTCCTACAAACCTATATAATTACATGAACGGTATATAGGCAAGTACTACACTGCTAACAAAGGCATAATTGTAGTCACAAACATGCAGTCATTCCATCAAATAATAAGAATTGATTGACATGTAAAGTGCTTCAATGCAGGAGGAATGTTTTTGCAAAAAAACAGGGATTATATTAAACAAAATAGAATGAATAGAATAGACTCCCCTCACTTCTGGTCTGATGAAGCCTGCTCTGTGACAAAATGCGGTTACCTCTCCTGGCGGGACTCCAGACCCTTGCACTGCTGGCACTTTATCCCTGCATTGATTTACATTCTATTCTGGTATGTTATCCCTTTTTTTGCAAAAAAAATTCCTCCAGCATGGTAGCACTTTATATGTTATTACTTGATATTTGATGGAATGACTACATGGTTGTGACTACAATTGTTATGACTTTGTCATCAGGGTGGTACTTACCCATATGTAATTACACAGTTCTGTAGTGGGGTTTTTTTGCCAGAAGTCTATTGCATCTGTCATCTTTTCCTTTTTTTACATATTTGTATTGTACCGCCCCGCGCTCGGCTGCAGCCGAGCCGCTCGGATCCGGGTTCGTGTGTCGGTGGCTCGAGCATCTCCGGATCGGGGGTCACGTTGCTCTGTAAATGGGACTGGCGTGTCGAGTGGGGGTTTTGTGTAGATTAAAGTGACGCCACCCACTGGTTGTGGTGAATGTAGGCACCACCGCTGCCGGTTACTGGGCACCCCGGGGAGATGTTGGGGGCAGCTTGTGATGTTAACCCCTCCGTGGGCAGGGGATGGTGGCCCCAGGACCCGGTTGATGTGGTGCAGTGTTGGTGCACGGCCCGCGGGCCCAGTAGTACTCACTCAGACAAACAAACAGGAGTCTCTGGTAAGCCAAACGGTGGATAGTCGGTGCCTGCAGCCAGTCGCTTCGGTCCCCAAATGGTTGATGGTGTCCGTCTTCTCCTGCACCTTTTTGTAAGATTGGACAACCGCGCTTCAGCGACGGGAGTCCCGCTCCCTGGCATGTACGTCGGGAGAGCCCGTTGCTTGCAGGCGCTGGCCCGTTGGATCTCTTGGACATTGGCGGTGGCCGTTATCCGGAATCGGTGGGCTGTTTCCTTCTTTCAGGACTTTGGGTGGGAAAGGACCTAAAGTTCAGATCTCAATCTGTCAGCTTCTCTGGCCACAAGTTCCGCTCTTCCAAGGGCAGGGTCTTAAGGAGATTAAGGACCAGATGGTTCATTTTCTCGCACATCCCATTAGTTTGGGCATGGTAGGGCGTGGTCCGGATCTTCTTTTACCCGTACAATTGGCAAAACTTCCGGAACACCTCTGCTTCGAAGGCCGGGCCTTAGTCTGTGCGCACCTTCTCCGGATAGCCATGCGGTCGGCAGAAGTAGGCCTGAAAGGCTCGGGCCGCCGTGCGACCTGTCAAATCCTTAACGGGAACAACCACCATGAACCTGGAGTAATGGTCCACAATGGTCAGGGCATAGGTATACCCACTCCGGCTGGGAGCGAGCTTAACATGGTCTAGGGTGACCAACTCCAGTGACTGGTGGGTGACAATTGGCTGTAGTGGGGCTATCTGGCTGGCTTCGTCCCGTCTTCTCAACGTTCAGGGACCACACTCTCGGCACCAGGCTTCCACGGACTCCCGCATCCCACTCCAGTAAAACCGCTCCCTTAGCAGCATCTCCAGCTTCTTCCATACGAAGTGTCCTGCACAGTCATGGTAGTTCTGCAGGACCTTAGGCACACATACCTGGGCACCACCAGTTGGCGAACCTTCTCGTGGGTCTTTGGGTTGATTGATCCCCTATACAGCTTCCCTTGATGTAGATACAGGCGGTCTCTCTCCTTCCACAACTGCTGGGCCTAAGAGGGGGCTGTGGGACTCATCCTGGAAGAACCCTGGGGAAACAGCATTTTGACCAGCTGGACTGCAGGCTCTTGGTCTTGGGCATCCTGCCACCCCTGGCTGGACAGCGGATCCAGGCTTGCTTGTTGTTGGTTAGTGCGAGGCTTCTCACCATGTAGCCGATGGAACGCGGGCAACTCGATCACTTCCAAATGGTCTTCCTCCATCCCCTCGTCGGGTAGATGGGGCATCCGAGATAGGGCGTCCGCGTTGGTATTCTTGCGGCCAGCCCTGTACTTGATAGTGAAATCGCAGTTGGACAGTCGGGCCATCCACCGCTGCTCCAGGGTGCCCAGCTTGGCCGTGTCTAGGTGAGTCAACGGGTTGTTATCGGTATAGGCCGTAAACTTTGCCGCCGCGAGGTAATGTTTAAATATTTCTGTTATTGCCCACACAAGGGCCAGGAACTCGAGCTTGAAGGAGCTGTAATTCTCGGGGGTTCCTCTTGGTGGGTCGGAGCTTCCTACTGGCGTAGGCAATCAACTTCTCTTTTCTGCCTTGGACCTGGGACAAGACTGCACCCAGGTCTACATTGCTGGCGTCGGTGTAGAGGACGAAGGGAAGGCCGTAGTCCGGAAAGGCTAAGATTTCATCTCCTGTCAGGGCCGACTTCAACTGTTGGAAGGACTCCTCGTGCTTGGCGTCCCAGACAAACGGGGGTCCCCGAGATCTGCGATTCTTGGTCTGTCCCACGAGGAGGTCCTGCATCGGCGCAGCCATCTTCCTATATTCATTGATAAAGCGGCGGTAGTAACCCACCAGGCCCAGGAACTGTCTCACCTCCTTCACCGAGGTTGGCCGCGGCCAGCTTTGGATAGTAGTGATCTTCTCGGGATCCAGGGCTACGCCATCCGCACCCACCACATATCCGAGGTACTGCACTTTGGGCTTTAGCAGATGGCACTTGGAGAGTTTCAACTTCATCCCATACTTGGCTAGGGCCACAAA
Source organism: Anomaloglossus baeobatrachus (assembly GCF_048569485.1). Classification (NCBI taxonomy): domain Eukaryota; kingdom Metazoa; phylum Chordata; class Amphibia; order Anura; family Aromobatidae; genus Anomaloglossus; species Anomaloglossus baeobatrachus. Next base: position 282,330,948 of record NC_134359.1, on the reverse strand, counting down.
CACTTCTGCCAGGTTTTCCAGGTGGGCCTCGTACGTCTTAGAATACACAATCACATCGTCCAAGTACAAAAAAGCGGTCTCGAAGTTCAGATGCCCCAGACAGCACTCCATCAGCCTCTGGAAGGTGCCTTGGGCTTTGCACAGCCCGAACGGCATACTGTTCAACTCACAGAGTCCCATGGAAGTAGCAAACGCGGTCTTCTCGCGGTCCTCCGGGGCAACCGCCACCTGCCAGTAGCCGCTGGTGAGGTCAAGGGTAGAGAAATAGATAGCAATTCTTAATGCAGCAAGCAATTCAATGCGTGGGAGTGGGTAAGCGTCTTTATGTGTTATCTGATTGATCTTCCGGTAGTTCACACACATCCTCATGGTGCCGTCCTTATTCCTTACCAGCACCAAGGGAGCTGCACAGGGACTACAACTATCCCGAATGACCCCTGGCTCTTTCATGTAACTCAGCATATCCTTAGCGCACTGGTAGTGCGTTGGGGGAATGGGCCTATACCTTTCCTTAATGGGCGGATGGGCTCTCGTGGGGATATGGTGTTGAACCCCTTTTATCGTCCCGAAATCTAGTGGATGCTTGCTGAAGACCTGCCCGTACTCCTGTACTACTCTATACACCCCTTCTTTGTGATGTGTGGGCGTGGCCTCAGTGTCAACATGCAACTCCTGGCACCACTCCTCCTTGTATGCGGGTTGAGGATCACTATCGGGGTAGAGTGTAGTGGTCGTGGGAGTGGTGGTGTGGATATCATGTGCATTTATCATGAACAACTTGGCTATGGTGGCGTAGCGGAGGAGCCTGACCTCTTCCTCTCCGCAATTCATCACTCGCACGGGCACTCTCCCCTTCTTGACATCAATCACTCCCCTGGCTGCCATAACTGTGGGCCAATGCTCCGACGGCAAGGGCTCCACCACTGCCGGGTAATCCTGTCCTTGGGGTCCTATTGCTACCCTACACCAGATTACTATTTCGCTCCACGGTCGCACCACCAAAGGCGCCGCCATCCATCACCCGCACGCCACCAATCTCTCCGCCTGTCACGTTCACCTGCTGAATAGATGGATAGAAGATAGAGAATAGATTAGATAGAAGGATAGAAGATAGAGGATGAAGGATAGAAGATAGATTAGATAGAAGGATAGGAGATAGAGGATAAATTATATAGGATAGAAGATAAAGGATAGATTAGATAGACGGATAGATAGATAGATAGATGATAGATATATAGAGGATAGATAGAGGCTAGATAGAGGATGAAGGATAGATGAGATAGAAGGACAGAAGATAGAGGGTAGATTAGATAGAAGGATAGAGGATAGATAGATGATTGATAGAGGATAGATGTGGATAGAGGGATAGATAGATAAATACTGCATCTATTTGTAGGTGAAGGAGTCGGATTCATTTCTTCCGATAAAACTATTATAAAGAAATGAGTAAAAAAAAGACAAATACATTTTTTATTTTCACCACCTTGGATTCAAAGCAGCAACTTTCAAACATGTGTCCAGCAGCCTCCTAGGCTTTCTAGTTGCATTGGGTCTCTCCTTGCTAGCAATCTTTTGCACTTGCATGTGGATAATTTTTTGCTTATCCAAACATGTGTGCATATCCTCTGTGAGATCTGACATCCTTCCCTGGGCCACGTGGGGTTTCTTCCCTTCTATCACTTACTCACTTTGGTTTTCTCCTCTTGATCATTGTTTATGTATATCCTATGCATTTATAAAAATAAAAATGTTTATACATTTGAATTACGGTGTCTCTTGGGTATTTTCATACTTTGGTAAAACTAAAGACTCTTATTTATGAATATAGTAATTTATTGAGTTGTTGCCTTTAACTGTTATCCACGGTTCCTTATGTTTTACAATTGTTATGACTTTGAAGAACAAAAGGACTCAGCGCAAAATAACAGGCAGATGTGAAGAATCAGCTCTTCAAATTCATCTTGGTGAGAAGACTGATATTGAGGTGATCGGGACAGCTCTAATCTCTATGTACCTGCGCACACGGGCGGTCACCTAGAATCTTACATCAATGGGTAAAATGTACTGTATCACTCACTGCCCGCACGTGTTTGATCTCAGGGATATGGCCCTAGACCAGTCCGATTATTTCCCGCATTGACTTCCAGCTCCGCAGTAATCGCAGTAATGGAGGATGGATGTAGATACCGACATTGCTATATAAACCGTCTGGTGCAGACACTAGTACGGAACATAATGGCGGATAGAAGCGGCACCAGCTCTGATGAGGAGGATGTGGTGGCTCTGAGAAGAGCCTTTGTGTTGTATTCGAGGTGCAGGACAGATCTAGGCCCTCTCCCCACGGATGCGGCGGGCCAGCTGGATGTCTTTGGGCATGATGGTGACCCTCTTGGCGTGGATGGCGCACAGATTCGTGTCCTCAAACAGCCCCACCAGATAAGCCTCGCTGGCCTCCTGCAGGGCCATGACGGCCGAGCTCTGGAAGCGGAGATCGGTCTTGAAGTCCTGGGCGATTTCTCTTACCAGGCGCTGGAAGGGAAGCTTACGGATCAACAGCTCCGTGGACTTCTGGTACCGGCGGATCTCACGGAGAGCGACTGTGCCTGGCCGGTAGCGGTGAGGCTTCTTCACTCCGCCGGTGGCGGGAGCGCTCTTCCTGGCGGCCTTAGTGGCCAGCTGCTTGCGGGGAGCTTTCCCTCCGGTGGATTTACGGGCGGTCTGCTTAGTTCTGGCCATAGCTCAGTATAGAGGAGAACAGATGTGATGAGGAGCAGCGCAGAGCAGGAGATTTATACTCTGCTGCTCGTTTTCCCGCTTCATGCAGAGCACCCCATTGGATAATTCATAAAACAACACGAGCTGCCAATAGGATGCGATGTCCGCAACCAATGTCCGCGACCAATCATTGCTCACAGGAGGCGGAGCCTGAGGGCCAGTAATCCCGCCCTACAGATGCGGGTGGGGTCTCCGCAGCTCCCCCTTGTGGGTAGTGTATGTATCAGAGCAGCGGGTGTTACAGGAGCCGCCGATGTGCCTATATTTGTATCTTCCGCAGAGCTGTACAGCGCCGCTCCCTCCTCCTCCTCCTCATCCTAACGCGGGTTTCTATGTTCCCGGCGCCAAAATCTGATGATGGTGACTCTAGTACACGTGACTTGTAGGCTCCAATCTGCGCTCACAAGGGAGCAGCGACAGAAGAGCTCATTACACGCGCATCACTCCCGCTGCTGTGACCTGCAGGACGCGGCCGGGTGTGATCAGCTGCACACGTGATATGGCGGGAATACAGCGCCAGAGCCGGGGAATAATAACCCTCATTATAGTGACACCAGTGTGCGGGATCCTGTAGATGGCGACACTGTGCGGAAGAATGAAAATACAATGTCCGCTCCTGATCACAGCTCTGCCGGGACAAGGTGTTGGCTCTGAAAAGAGCCTTTGTGAGGAAGTATCAGGGCGGCTGCAGCTTACTTCTTAGCCGCGGGCTTCTTGGCTTTCGCCGCCTTCTTAGCCGGACTCTTGGCAGCTTTGGGTTTTGCCGCCTTCTTAGCCGGGCTCTTTGTCACCTTCTTGGGTTTCGGAGCGGCCTTCTTCTTGGGGCTTTTTGCCGCCTTCTTGGCAGCTGCGGGCTTCTTAGCCTTTTTCGGGCTCTTCTTGGCCGCGGTCGGGGCCTTCTTGGGCTTCTTAGGAGATTTGGCCGCTTTCTTGGCTGCAGCGGGTTTCTTGGCCGCAGCTGGTGGCTTCTTCTTGGCCACCTTGTCCTTGGTCTCCTGCTTCTTGTTCAGCTTGAAGGATCCGGAGGCGCCGCTGCCCTTCACCTGGAGCAGGACGCCTTTGGTGACCAGACTCTTGACGCCCAGCTTCACCCGGCTGTTGTTCTTCTCTACATCGTAGCCTCGGGCAGTCAGGACCTTCTTCACGGCGGCCAGAGAGACCCCACTGCGCTCCTTAGAGGCGGACACGGCATTGACAATCAGCTCGGAGACGCTGGGACTGGAGGATTTCTTGCTTTTCTTGGCGGCCCCGGATTTCTTCGGCTGCTTCTTAGATTTGGCGGCCGGTTCGGCGGCAGGAGGAGCGGCGGCTGGTGCGGTCTCTGCCATCGTGTGATGCGGCAATAAAACACAAAAAAATCTGTGAGGAAAACACTGAGGCCGGAGCTGGAGGCGTCTGTTCTATATACAGTCTTACTGCGCACTGATTGGCTGCTGAGCTGCACCGTCCTGTCCTTTTATTGGCTGACATTGAGCACAGGCCCCGCCTTCTCCCGACCGTACCAGGGTGAAGCTCCGCTCTCCCCTTGTGCTTCCCTGCCCGGGATAAAAGCCCTTTATCGGCTACAGCCGGACGGGTGAGCGCGCTTTCTCCAGCACTTCCCATCCTCCAACATCTCCACTGAGCGTTTGTAGCCGTCACTACCAGAGAAGCCGGGAAACAGCGGAGAGAAGGTCCCGGGATCATCGCCGCCGTCCTCCCGATCTGCTCATCACTAAGGTGTCCGAGGAAATAAAACTGCTGCGGGAGCTCGTCCTCCTATTCCGGGTCCTTGTTACCACCACGGGGATCTTCACTACAATTTATATCGTACAGACTGCAGATTATACCATGTGCGACCGACCTGGAGCTGCTGAGAGCCCAGAAGGGTAACACAGGGATGGCCTCCGCTGCCTGCACCCCCCTGAGCTGGAATATAAATCTACCCCGTGTGTGCAGCGTATTGGGGTAACCAGTAGTGATGAGCGAGTACTAAAAAGCTCGGGTGCTCGAAGCTCGGGCCGAGCCTCCCAAGATACTCGTGTACTCGGCCCGAGCAACGAGCCCAATGTTATCCTATGGGAGACCCGAGTATTTTTGTGAAATGACCTCCCGGCAGCATGGAGAAACCCTAAAAATGTCACAAAAGTCTCAGAAGAGTGCTCAAATGACATGGCAACAGCATGGGGAAGACCCCTTGAAGCATTTATCACTCAAAAGTCACAGCTGTGAACAATTTTGTCCGCGTTTTACGCCATTTTTACGGACTCACCAGAAAACCTTCCAAAATGACCCCAAAATGATTTTTCATGGCGGAAATGTTAAGGGCACATACCCAATAGTGAGATAGATCTGGTGTATGTTACTTTTTGAGATCAATACATGAAAGATTTTACGTGAAAACATTGTGTGGCACTCCGATGTCCCTGAGAAGAGACGTACATGAAGGCCTCTTGAGTCTAATGTGCCCATTTTGAGGAAGTGAGTCTTTGTAGTATTTTCCTTTGCCAGGGCAGTCCTAAATTGTGAGGTTCACCAATGCCCCTGCATACAGACGTGCATGAGGGCCTCAAAACATTAAGTGTCCATTGTCAGGAAGTGGGTGTATTATAGTATAGCCCTTAGGCAGGGCAGCCAAAAATTGGGAGGCTCCACATTGTCCCTGGGTAGAGACGTGCATGATGGCCTTTAAACCTGAAGTGCCCATTGTAAGGAAGTGGGTCTATTTCAGTATAGCCCTTTGCCAGGGCAGCCAAAAATTGGGAGGCTCCACATTGTCCCTGGGTAGAGACGTGCATGAGGGCCTCAAAACATTAAGTGTCCATTTTAAGGAAGTGGGTGTATTTCAGTATAGCCCTTAGGCAGGGCAGCCAAAAATTGGGAGGCTCCACATTGTCCCTGGATAGAGACGTGCATGATGGCCTTTAAACCTGAAGTGCCCATTGTAAGGAAGTGGGTCTATTTCAGTATAGCCCTTTGCCAGGGCAGCCAAAAATTGGGAGGCTCCACATTGTCCCTGGGTAGAGACGTGCATGAGGGCCTCAAAACATTAAGTGTCCATTGTCAGGAAGTGGGTGTATTATAGTATAGCCCTTAGGCAGGGCAGCCAAAAATTGGGAGGCTCCACATTGTCCCTGGGTAGAGACGTGCATGATGGCCTTTAAACCTGAAGTGCCCATTGTAAGGAAGTGGGTCTATTTCAGTATAGCCCTTTGCCAGGGCAGCCAAAAATTGGGAGGCTCCACATTGTCCCTGGGTAGAGACGTGCATGAGGGCCTCAAAACATTAAGTGTCCATTTTAAGGAAGTGGGTGTATTTCAGTATAGCCCTTAGGCAGGGCAGCCAAAAATTGGGAGGCTACACGTTGTCCCTGGGTAGAGACGTGCATGAGGGCCTCAAAACATTAAGTGTCCATTTTAAGGAAGTGGGTGTATTTCAGTATAGCCCTTAGGCAGGGCAGCCAAAAATTGGGAGGCTCCACATTGTCCCTGGATAGAGACGTGCATGATGGCCTTTAAACCTGAAGTGCCCATTGTAAGGAAGTGGGTCTATTTCAGTATAGCCCTTTGCCAGGGCAGCCAAAAATTGGGAGGCTCCACATTGTCCCTGGGTAGAGACGTGCATGAGGGCCTCAAAACATTAAGTGTCCATTGTCAGGAAGTGGGTGTATTATAGTATAGCCCTTAGGCAGGGCAGCCAAAAATTGGGAGGCTCCACATTGTCCCTGGGTAGAGACGTGCATGATGGCCTTTAAACCTGAAGTGCCCATTGTAAGGAAGTGGGTCTATTTCAGTATAGCCCTTTGCCAGGGCAGCCAAAAATTGGGAGGCTCCACATTGTCCCTGGGTAGAGACGTGCATGAGGGCCTCAAAACATTAAGTGTCCATTGTCAGGAAGTGGGTGTATTATAGTATAGCCCTTAGGCAGGGCAGCCAAAAATTGGGAGGCTCCACATTGTCCCTGGGTAGAGACGTGCATGATGGCCTTTAAACCTGAAGTGCCCATTGTAAGGAAGTGGGTCTATTTCAGTATAGCCCTTTGCCAGGGCAGCCAAAAATTGGGAGGCTCCACATTGTCCCTGGGTAGAGACGTGCATGAGGGCCTCAAAACATTAAGTGTCCATTTTAAGGAAGTGGGTGTATTTCAGTATAGCCCTTAGGCAGGGCAGCCAAAAATTGGGAGGCTACACGTTGTCCCTGGGTAGAGACGTGCATGAGGGCCTCAAAACATTAAGTGTCCATTTTAAGGAAGTGGGTGTATTTCAGTATAGCCCTTAGGCAGGGCAGCCAAAAATTGGGAGGCTCCACATTGTCCCTGGATAGAGACGTGCATGATGGCCTTTAAACCTGAAGTGCCCATTGTAAGGAAGTGGGTCTATTTCAGTATAGCCCTTTGCCAGGGCAGCCAAAAATTGGGAGGCTCCACATTGTCCCTGGGTAGAGACGTGCATGAGGGCCTCAAAACATTAAGTGTCCATTGTCAGGAAGTGGGTGTATTATAGTATAGCCCTTAGGCAGGGCAGCCAAAAATTGGGAGGCTCCACATTGTCCCTGGGTAGAGACGTGCATGATGGCCTTTAAACCTGAAGTGCCCATTGTAAGGAAGTGGGTCTATTTCAGTATAGCCCTTTGCCAGGGCAGCCAAAAATTGGGAGGCTCCACATTGTCCCTGGGTAGAGACGTGCATGAGGGCCTCAAAACATTAAGTGTCCATTTTAAGGAAGTGGGTGTATTTCAGTATAGCCCTTAGGCAGGGCAGCCAAAAATTGGGAGGCTACACGTTGTCCCTGGGTAGAGACGTGCATGAGGGCCTCAAAACATTGTTCCCATTGCAAAGGAGCGGGTCTCCTGTCGTTGTAATGTCCATTCTGCAAAGAATGGGCGAAAAAATTTACCACTGGGGGTATACCTGAAACAAAGACCTAACTATTGTAACGGTCATCATGATGGCGCATGAGGAGAAGGAGGAGCAGTCCAGCGATTATCCAAAGTCGAGAAGTGTACCCATGGGTGAGTGGAGGTACATGGCAAACTTTAAATTCCGCTCTCATTTGCTGGTGGTGTGGTGAAGTCTGGCCCAATCCAACCCTTGTTCATCTTTATCAGAGTCAGCCTGTCAGCATTTTCAGTTGACAGGCGGGTGCGTTTATCTGTAATGATTCCACCTGCGGCACTAAAAACACGCTCTGACAAAACGCTAGCAGCAGGGCAGGCCAGGACTTCCAAGGCGTAGAGAGCCAATTCATGCCACGTGTCCAGCTTGGATACCCAATAATTGTAAGGCACAGAGGAATGTCGGAGTACAGTTGTTCGATCTGCAAGGTACTCCTTCAGCATCTGGGCAAACTTAGGATTTCTTGTGGCACTACCCCGCACCTCAGGGGCTGTGGTACGTGAGGGGCTGAGAAAACTGTCCCACATCTTAAAGACTGTTCCCCTACCTCTGGCGGATTGGACTTGTGCCTCTCTCGGCTGTACGCCTCGGTTGTCCACTGATTCCTGACCTATGCCGCTAGCGTTTTGTGAGGGGAATGCTTTGCCTACTTCCGTGAGTATGGCCTTCCGAAACTGCTGCATTTTGGTTGACCTCTCATCCACGGGAATAAGAGACAAAAAGTTCTCCTTGTAGCGTGGGTCTAACAGTGTTACCAACCAGTAATGATTGTCGGCCAAGATGTTCTTAACGCGAGGGTCACGAGACAGGCAGCTTACCATAAAGTCAGCCATGTGCGCCAGACTCTTAACAGCCAGGACTTCAGTAGCCTGACCAACAAGATGACTGAACATGCTGTCCTCCTCCTCCTCCTCCTCCTCCTCCTCCTCATCTACCCTGTCCTCTGGCCAGCCACGCTGAATCGAGGATATGACTGGTGTGCATGTCATATCCTCAATTTGGCCGGAGAGTTGCTCCATGTCTTCATCCTCCTCCTCGTCATAGTCCTCCACTGCACGTTGTGATGAGACGAGGCTGGGCTGTGTGTTATCACCCACACCCACTACTGTTTCTTGCTGCAACTCATCGCGCTCCGCCTGCAATGCATCATGTTTGTTTTTCAAAAGGGACCGTTTTAGAAGGCAGAGTAGCGGTATGGTGACGCTAATAATGGCGTCATCACCACTCACCATCTTGGTGGAGTCCTCAAAGTTTTGGAGGATGGTACATAGGTCTGACATCCATCTCCACTCCTCAGGTGTTATGTGTGGAGTTTGACCCATTTCCCGACGGCTTAGGTGATGCAGGTACTCAACAACTGCCCTCTTCTGCTCACATATCCTGACCAACATGTGCAGAGTTGAATTCCAACGCGTGGGGACATCACACACCAGTCTGTGAGCCGGAAGATGCAAACGGCGCTGAAAGCCGGCAAGGCCGGCTGAAGCAGTAGGTGACTTTCGAAAATGTGCAGACAGGCGGCGAACTTTTACCAGCAGATCAGACAGCTCTGGGTATGACTTTATAAACCGCTGAACCACGAGGTTGAGCACATGGGCCACGCATGGAACATGTGTCAGCTGGCCTCGCCTCAAAGCCGCCACCAGGTTCCGGCCATTGTCACAAACGACCTTTCCTGGCTTTAGGTTCAGAGGTGTGAGCCAGTGATCTGCCTGCTGTTTCAGAGCTGTCCACAGCTCTTCTGCATTGTGGGGTTTGTCACCTATGCAGATTAGCTTCAGCACAGCCTGTTGCCGCTTCGCCGAGGCAGTGCTGCAGTGCTTCCAGCTTGTGACTGGTGTGGAGGGCACAGTGGATGAGGATGCGCAGGAGGAGGAGGAGGCTGAAGAGCATGACATTCCGGAGCTGTAGAGTGTGGGTGAAACACTGACTGAGGTAGGGCCTGCAAACCTTGGTGTGGGAAGGACGTGTTCCGTCCCTCGCTCAGACTGGGTCCCAGCTTCCACAATATTAACCCAGTGTGCCGTCAACGAGATGTAGCGGCCTTGCCCACAAGCACTTGTCCACGTGTCTGTGGTTAGGTGGACTTTGGGTGAAACAGCGTTGTTCAGGGCACGTGTGATGTTTTGTGACACGTGGTTATGCAACGCGGGGACGGCACACCGGGAGAAATAGTGGCGGCTGGGGACCGAGTAACGTGGGACAGCTGCCGCCATCAGGTCACGGAATGCTTCTGTCTCCACCAGCCTAAAAGGCAACATTTCCAGCGCAAGCAGTCGCGAAATGTTAGCATTTAGAACTGTGGCATGTGGGGTGTTGGCAGTGTATTTGCGCCTGCGTTCAAAGGTTTGCTGAATGGATAACTGAACGCTGCGCTGGGACAAGGACGTGCTTGATGATGGTGTTCTTTCTGCGTAGGCAACTGCAGGTGCAGGAGTGGAGGAGGCTTGTTCGCAGGCAGCATGGACAGAGGATTGGCTCGCATGCACAACCAGCGAAGACGTAGCAGTGACATCAGCAAGCACTGCTCCTCGACTCTGTTGTACTTCCCACAAAGTCGGGTGCTTGGCTGACATGTGCCTGATCATGCTGGTGGTGGTCAGGCTGCTAGTTTTGGTACCCCTGCTGATGCTGGCACGGCAGGTGTTGCAAATGGCCTTTTTTGAATCATCTGGATCCAACTTAAAAAACTGCCAGACTCGTGAAGACCTAACATTTGTACAGGCACCTTGTGTCGTCGTGTTGTTACGGGGAACGGTTGCCTGACTTCTGCCTGGGACCACCACCCTGCTTCTTACTGCCTGTTGTGATGCTACGCCTCCCTCCCCCTGTGCACTGCTGTCCTCGCTCTGCATATCCTCCTGCCAGGTTGGGTCAGTTACTGGATCATCCACCACGTCGTCTTCCTCTTCCGCACCCTGCTCCTCCTCCTGACTTGCTGACAATTGTGTCTCATCATCGTCCACCACTTGTTGAGACACGTTGCCAACTTCGTGAGAACGTGGCTGCTCAAATATTTGGCTATCTGTACAGACGATCTCCTCATGACCCACTTCAATATGAGCTGGCGAGAGGCCAGAATGTGTGAATGGAAACGTGAACAGCTCTTCCGAGTGTCCAAGTGTGGGATCATTAATGTCCGAGGAGGACGTGTACTCAGCCTGGTGGTAGGAAGGAGGATCAGGTTCAGAAATGTGCGGTGCAGTATCACGGCTACTGACACTTGACCGTGTGGAAGACAGAGTGTTTGTGGTGGTGCCAATCTGACTGGAAGCATTATCCGCTATCCAACTAACAACCTGTTGACACTGGTCTTGGTTCAAGAGCGGTGTACTGCTGCGGTCCCCAAGAATTTGGGACAGGACGTGCGAGCGACTAGATGTGGCCCTTTGTTGTGGCGAAATTAGAGCTTGCCCACGACCTCGGCCTCTGCCTGCACCACCATCACGTCCACTTCCTTGTTCCTTGCCAATGCCCTTGCGCATTTTGCAATGCTGTGCACTGCTGACGTGTATATTCACTACTTGTGCGTTATATCAAAGTTTCTGGAAATTGCACACCAGTGCACCTGTACGCTGCCACCAACAGGCACACACGTGCGGTTTTAAAAACCAAGCACGGACGCAATAATAACCTAACACAGGTTTTAGGAGCAAAAATTAAGAACTCTGACACTATCAGCCACTGCTGACTGACGTGTATTATACACTACACTTGTGCGTTATATAATAGTTTGGTAAACGCACACCAGTGCACCTGTACGCTGCCACCAACAGGCACACACGTGCGGTTTTAAAAACCAAGCACGGACGCAATAATAACCTAACACAGGTTTTAGGAGCAAAAATTAAGAACTCTGACACTATCAGCCACTGCTGACTGACGTGTATTATACACTACACTTGTGCGTTATATAATAGTTTGGTAAACGCACACCAGTGCACCTGTACGCTGCCACCAACAGGCACACACGTGCGGTTTTAAAAACCAAGCACGGACGCAATAATAACCTAACACAGGTTTTAGGAGCAAAAATTAAGAACTCTGACACTATCAGCCACTGCTGACTGACGTGTATTATACACTACACTTGTGCGTTATATAATAGTTTGGTAAACGCACACCAGTGCACCTGTACGCTGCCACCAACAGGCACACACGTGCGGTTTTAAAAACCAAGCACGGACGCAATAATAACCTAACACAGGTTTTAGGAGCAAAAATTAAGAACTCTGACACTATCAGCCACTGCTGACTGACGTGTATTATACACTACACTTGTGCGTTATATAATAGTTTGGTAAACGCACACCAGTGCACCTGTACGCTGCCACCAACAGGCACACACGTGCGGTTTTAAAAACCAAGCACGGACGCAATAATAACCTACTAACAGGTTTTTTTGGGGAGCGACAATTACAGTACAGACAAGTCAGACACTATCTGGACTGTTTTACACTGTGTACACCAGCCCCAGATATGAAGGCTGGTATACGGTCACCACTACCCTGCCTGCCTGCCTGCCTGTATACTGCTACAATAGTCCTGACAAGGACTCTTTTGGTCACTAGCCTGTATTCAGACCTGGCTATACCCTGCCTGTATATAGCAACAATAGTCCTGAGAAGGACTCTGCTACTGTACTCCGACCTGGCTATACCCTGCCTGCCTGTATACAACTAGAATAGTCCTGAGAAGGACTTTTGGTCACACTGTTTGCAGCCCTGCAACTGAAAAAGCTATAAAGGGCCGCAAAGCTTTCCCTGAATCAGCGACACTCTCCCTACACTCACTGTCAGAATAGCTGTGAGCAGAGCACAGCGCGCCGGCCGATATAAAGGCTCGGTGACGCTGTGCAGGCCGGCCAATCACTGCAATTCCACAACTAACAGGGCTGTGGCATTGCAGTGGTCTGCCAGCCAATCCCTGCATGAGGGCTGGCTCTCAAAAGAGCGCCAACATGCAGAAATGAAGACCACGAGTAAAGCACGAGTATCGCGAGATTACTCGGTCCCCGCCGAGCAGCCCGAGTACAGTGATACTCGTGCGAGTACCGAGTAGTGACAAGCATGCTCGCTCATCACTAGTAACCAGGTCTCCACATTAGTAGATCATACCCATAGGTAGATGAGTGCAATCTCCTGCAGAATATTGTGTCTTATCCTCTCTGAAGCTTTTATCTCTGAGGCCTGTACTGGTGGGAAGAGCTGTGATGAGGCGATGACTTCACAATGTGACTCACTCCATCATCTAAAAGCAGAAAAATCCATGTGTAATCACGGAAATATTAATTCACGTATGTGATTCAAACTCTTGTGCAAAAGGTGAAATACTGAGGAAGAAGCGAATATGCAAAATCCACACACAGAGCACAGCTGTATATACTGCACAGCCAGGTCAACAGTCTTATTATTGTCCATAAGGTCCATAGAGCAGCGTGTGCAGTGTATACAGAATATGCTGCAGTGTGTTCATTATATAAAGCAATGTGCACAGTATATACAGCACTGTACAGTATGGGCACTATTGTGTACAATATATAGAGCAGTATGTATAACATATGCAACAGTGTGTAAAGTATACACACCAGTTTGGACAGTTGTTACAGCAGTGTTTCTAATATATACATCAGCGTGTACAGTACAATTTCCTCCTATGCTTACTTTGTGCAGACTTGCAGAGAAGAGCACACGGAATTTTCCTGTTGCTCCTGTGAACTTTGCCGAATTCTCCAAGAATTGCTACGAACAATGGAAGACTCTGTCTGCTAAAGAGAAGGGAAAGTTTGAAGACATGGAGAAATCTGACAAGGTTCATTATCAAAGAGACATGTAAGCTTACATGCCACCAAAAGGAGGGAAAAAAATAAGTTTAAGGACCCAAATGCAGCCAAGAGACCGTCCTCTACTTTCTTCTTGTTTGCTCCGATTTCCGTCCTGAAGTCAAAGGAGAGCGGCCAGGTCTGACCATTGGGGACGTTGCAAGGAAAGGAAAGATGTGGAATAACATTTCATCAGAGGACAAGATGCCTTACCAGAAGAAAGCCTCCAAACTGAAGGAGAAGCAGAAGGATGTGGCATTGTATCGGTCTAAAGGCAAACTAGATAGAGCAAAAAAACAAACAAACATAAAGATGACGATGTAGATCAAGAGGAGGATTATGAGGATTATTTTTAAGATGAAGAGTAAAACAGGATGATGAAGACGAATTAGAGGTGAAAGACGAAGTACACAGCTCACCCATTTTTTTAGGATATAAAAGCAAACCAAATATAGTAATATATACGATGTGTTTGTTTGTTAAACTCTAGTGTCTATTTTCGTTTTATTTATTTGTATTACAGTGTATGTATCATTGGTATAATATATACAGTTGTCTGCACAGTGTGTATAATATATACAGTTGTCTGCACAGTGTATACAGCAGTGTGTATAATATATACAGTTGTCTGCACAGTGTATACAGCAGTGTGTATAATATATACAGTTGTCTGCACAGTGTATATAGCGGTGTGTATAATATATACAGTTGTCTACACAGTGTATAGAGCAGTGTGTATAATATATACAGTTGTCTGCACAGTGTATACAGCAGTGTATATAATATATACAGTTGTCTACACAGTGTATAGAGCAGTGTGTATAATATATACAGTTGTCTGCACAGTGTATACAGCAGTGTGTATAATATATACAGTTGTCTACACAGTGTATAGAGCAGTGTGTATAATATATACAGTTGTCTGCACAGTGTATACAGCAGTGTATATAATATATACAGTTGTCTGCACAGTGTATAGAGCAGTGTGTATAATATATACAGTTGTCTGCACAGTGTATACAGCAGTGTGTATAATATATACAGTTGTCTGCACAGTGTATAGAGCAGAGTGTATAATATATACAGTTGTCTGCACAGTGTATACAGCAGTGTGTATAATATATACAGTTGTCTGCACAGTGTATAGAGCAGTGTGTATAAGATATACAGTTGTCTGCACAGTGTATACAGCAGTGTGTATAATATATACAGTTGTCTGCACAGTGTATAGAGCAGTGTGTATAATATATACAGTTGTCTGCACAGTGTATACAGCAGTGTGTATAATATATACAGTTGTCTGCACAGTGTATACAGCAGTGTGTATAATATATACAGTTGTCTGCACAGTGTATAGAGCAGTGTGTATAATATATACAGTTGTCTGCACAGTGTATAGAGCAGTGTGTATAATATACAGTTGTCTGCACAGTGTATACAGCAGTGTATATAATATATACAGTTGTCTGCACAGTGTATAGAGCAGTGTGTATAATATATACAGTTGTCTGCACAGTGTATAGAGCAGTGTGTATAATATATACAGTTGTCTGCACAGTGTATACAGCAGTGTGTATAATATATACAGTTGTCTGCACAGTGTATAGAGCAGTGTGTATAATATATACAGTTGTCTGCACAGTGTATACAGCAGTGTGTATAATATATACAGTTGTCTGCACAGTGTATACAGCAGTGTGTATAATATATACAGTTGTCTGCACAGTGTATACAGCAGTGTGTATAATATATACAGTTGTCTGCACAGTGTATACAGCAGTGTGTATAATATATACAGTTGTCTGCACAGTGTATAGAGCAGTGTGTATAATATATACAGTTGTCTGCACAGTGTATAGAGCAGTGTGTATAATATATACAGTTGTCTGCACAGTGTATACAGCAGTAGTTAGGCAGCAGTCACACGGCCGTATAACTGGGGCGGAGATCGCATACAATGCTCCGACTGGCGGAGGCTCTTCCTGACCGGAGCGTGAGAGGTCCATAGCAATAGAGGCTTAGAAAAAGCAAAATCCTTCAGATATTATCCAAGTAAATACTAGTAAAAAGATCAAGTAAATAGAGAGACCTCAGGGAGACCTGTTTGGTTACCCATGGGGTGATTGCAAAACCACTAATAAAAAAATGAAAAGAAAAACCGGAGAAACAAGTGGGGTATCCTGCAAAACAATGACACATATTTATTTGGGTACAAAAACCACATGAGATACAAATATTGTATATAAAAAAAAGAGGAAAAGATGACAGATGCAAGAGACTTCTGGCAGGAAAAAAACCCACTACAGACCTATGTAATTACATATGGGTAAGTACCACCCTGCTGCCAAAGTCATAACAATTGTAGTCACCACCATGTAGTTATTCCAGCAAATAATAATTATTGATATATAAAGTGATACTATGTAGGAGGATTTTTTTCTTGCAAAAATCAAGGATTACATACCAAAAAAAACAAGAGTTTAAATCAATGCAGGGATAAAGTGCCAGCAATGCAAGGGTCTGGATCTTTTAAGAAAACCCTAACAAACTTAAACAATTAGTACTACTACTAAAAAAAAAAACTCATAGCAGTTGTACTCACAAAAAGAAATTTCATCAAATATTAAGTATTGACAAGTGCTGCAATGCTGGAGGAATTTTTTTGCAAAAAAACAGGGATTACATACCAAGACAGAATAGAATATAAATCAATGCAGGGATAAAGTGCCAGCAGTGCAAGAGTCTGGAGTCCCCCCAGGAGAGGTAACCGCATTTTGCGTGTCACAGAGCAGGCTTCATCAGACCAGAAGTGAGGGGAGTCTATTCTATTCATTCTAATTTTGGTTAGGTATTTAATCCCTGTTTTTTGCAAAAATATTCCTCCTGCTTTTCAGCACTTTATAGGTCAATCAATACCTATTATTTGATGAATGACTGCATGTTTGTGACTACAATTATGACTTTGTTAGCAGTGTAGTACTTACCTATATATCATTCATGTAATTAAATAGGTATGTAGCAGGTTTGTTGCCAGATCCAGACCCTTGCACTGCTGACACTTTTTCCCTGCATTGATTTAAACTCTATTTTGGTTAGGTATATAATCCCTGTTTTTTTGCAAAATAAATTCCGGCTGCATTGTAGCACATTATATATAAATGCTTATTATTTCATGGAATGACTTTATGGTTGTGACTACAATTGTTATGACTTTATAGAACAAAAGGACTCAGAGCAAAATAACAGGCAGATGTGAAGGATCAGTTCTTGAAAGTGAACTTTGTGGCGATGATAAGACTGCTATTGAGGTGATCAGGACAGATCTAAGCTCTAGACCGCTATGTACATGCGCTCACGGGCGGTCACTTGTCTCTGGGCGCATGTTGCATTTTTTTCCGCGGAAATGCTGCGTTTTGAACTGCAGCGTGTTCTTTGCCAAATTGCATGCATTCAGCTTCCCCAGCAAAGTCTATGAGAAAGCCGAAAAATTAATGCACACGCTGCGTTTGTAGATGCAGAGTTTTGGATGCCCAAAATCGCTGCGGAAAAAAAAGCAGCATGTCATTTATTTTCTGCGTTATAGTTGCGTTTTCCACCCATTGAAATCAATGATGTGGATCAAAACGCAGCCAAAATGCACTTGGACTGCATTTTTGTTGCGTTCCGCATGCTTTTTTGACAAACAAAACGCAGGACTTTTCAGTCTCTCTCTGTCAATGTCTGTCTGTGGATGTCGGTGAATCTCCCTCTATCTGTCAGTCGGTCTCTTTCTCTGTCAGTTGGTTGCTCTGTCTGTCTCTGTCTGTCCCTCTCTCTGTCTGTCAGTCAGTCTCTCCCCCTCTCTCATACTCACCGATCCCCGATCACCGGCGCGGCCCTGCACGGGTGTCACACTGCTCCAGCGGCTTTGCCTCTTTTAAAAATACCGGCCGCTCATTATTCAATCTCGTATTCCCTGCTTTCCCCGCCCACCGGCGCCTATGATTGGTTGCAGTCAGACACACCCCCACGCTGAGTGACAGCTGTCTCATTGCAACCAATCACAGCCGCAGGTGGGCGGGTCTATATCGTGCAGTAAAATAAGTAAATAAATAATTAAAAAAAAACGACGTGCGGTCCCCCCCATTTTAATAACAGCCAGGGTAAAGCCACACAGCTGAAGGTTGGTTTTCTCAGGATGGGGAGCCCCACGTTATGGGGAGCCCCCAACCTACCAATATCAGCCAGCAGCCGCCCGAAATTGCCGCATACTTTAGATAGCACAGTCCCGGGACTCTACCCGGCTCATCCCGAATTGCCCTGTTGCGGTGTAAATAGAGGTAATAAGGAGTTAATGGCAGCAGCCCATAGCTGCCACTAAGTCCTAGGTTAATCATGGCAGGCGTCTATGAGTCACATTCAATTAAGTGAAAGTAAATAAACACACACACACGAAAAAATCCTTTATTTGTAATAAAAGACGAAAAACACCCTCTTTCACCACTTTATTAAAATCCCCAAATACCCCTCCGTAATCCACAGAGGTCCCGCGACGCATCCAGCTCTGCTACATAAAGCTGACAGGAGCGGCAGTAGAACACCGCCGCTCCTGTGAGCTCCACGCAGCAACTAAAGTGAATCGTAATGTCTGGGGGGACGTCACTGAGGTAATGCCGGTGTGTGTGCGAGGATGATGAGGGCTGTAATGTCGGGGTGTGTGCGGTGATGATGAGGGCTGTAGTGTCGGGGTGTGTGCGGTGATGATGAGGGCTGTAGTGCCGGGGTGTGTGCGGTGATGATGAGGGCTGTAGTGTCGAGATGTGTGCGTGGTGATGTAGGCGGTAATGTCGGGATGTGTGCGGTGATGTAGGCGGTAATGTCGGGATGTGTGCAGTAATGTAGGCGGTAATGTCGGTATGTGTGCAGGGATGATGAGGGCTGTAGTGTCGGGATTTGTGCGGTGATGTAAGCGGTAATGTCGGGATGTGTGCGGTGATGTAGGCGGTAGTGTTGGGATGTGTGCGGTGATGTAGGCTGTAGTATCGGGATGTGGGCGGTAATGTCGTGATGTGGGCGGTAATGTCGGGATATGTGCGGTTATGTAGGCGGTAATGTCGGGATGTGTGCAGGGATGATGAGGGCTGTAGTGTTGGGATGCGTGCGGTGATGAAAGCGGTAATGTCGGGATGTATGCGGTGATGTCGGGGTGTGTACGGTGATGTGGGCGGAAATGTTGGGCTGTGTGCGGTGATGATGTAGGCGGTAATGTCGGGATGTGTGCGGTGATGCAGGCGGTAATGTCGGGATGTGAGCGGTGATGTAGGTGGTAATTTCGGGATGTGTGCGGTGATGTAGGTGGTAATGTCGGGATGTGTGCGATGATGATGTAGGCGGTAATGTCGGGATGTGTGCGGTGATGATGTAGGCGGTAATGTCAGGATGTGTGCGGTGATGTAGACGGTAATGGTGTGATGTGTACAGTGATGTAGGCGGTAATGTCGGGATGTGTGCGGTGATGTAGGAGGAGATCCAATAGTCTGAAAGCTGCGATTAGTTATCAGCTGATCATTAAAAGTGGTGACCGGGACTGAGTGACATGACATAGACCGGAGAACAGAACTACTAAAACAGGAGACAAGTCCGGAGATGCTGCAGCCATGACAGGACAAGTCCGGAGATGCTGCAGCCATGACAAGACAAGTCCGGAGATGCTGCAGCCATGACAGGACAAGTCCGGAGATGCTGCAGCCATGACAGGACAAGTCCGGAGATGCAGAATCCATGGGAGACAAGTCCGGAGATGCTGAATCCATTGGAGACAAGTCTGGAGATGCTACAGCCATGACAGGAAAAGTCTGGATATGCTGAAGCCATGGAAGAGAAGTCTGGAGGTGCTACAGCCATGGGAGACAAGTCTGGAGATGCTGCAGCCTTGACAGGACAAGTCTGGAGGTGCTGCAGCCATGGGAGACAAGTCCGGAGATGCTGCAGCCATGACAGTACAAGACTGGAGATGCTGCATCAATTTGAGACAAGTCCTGAGAAGCTGCATCCATGGGAGAGAAGTCTGGAGGTGCTGCAGCCATGGGAGAGAAGTCTGGAGGTGCAGCAGCCATGGGAGACAAGTCTGGAGGTGCAGCAGCCATGGGAGACAAGTCTGGAGATGCTGCAGCCATTACAGGACAAGTCTGGAGATGCTGCAGCCATGACAGGACAAGTCTGGGGATGCTGCATCCATCGGAGACAAGTATGGAGATGCTGCAGCCATGGGAAAGAAGTCTTTAGGTGCTGCAGCCATGGGAGAAAATCTGGAGGTGCTGTAGCCATGTGAGACAAGTCTGTAGATGCTGCAGCCATGACAGGAGAAGTCTGGAGATGCTGCAGCCATGACAGGACAAGTCTGGGGATGTTGCATCCATGGGAGACAAGTCTGGAGATGCTGCAGCCATGGGAGACAAGTCCGGAGATGCTGCAGCCATGGGAGACAAGTCTAGAGATGCTGCAGCCATGACAGTACAAGTCTGGAGATGCTGCAGCCATGACAGTACAAGTCTGGAGATGCTGCAGCCATGACAGTACAAGTCTGGAGATGCTGCAGCCATGACAGGACAAGTCTGGGGATGTTGCATCCATGGGAGACAAGTCTGGAGATGCTGCAGCCATGGGAGACAAGTCCGGAGATGCTGCAGCCATGGGAGACAAGTCTAGAGATGCTGCAGCCATGACAGTACAAGTCTGGAGATGCTGCAGCCATGACAGTACAAGTCTGGAGATGCTGCAGCCATGACAGTACAAGTCTGGAGATGCTGCAGCCATGACTGGCCAAGTCCGGAGATGCTGCAGCCATGACAGGACAAGTCCGGAGATGCTGCAGCCATGACAGGACAAGTCTGGAGATGCTGCAGCCATGACAGGACAAGTCTGGAGATGCTGCAGCCATGACGGGACAAGTCTGGAGATGCTGCAGCAATGACAGGACAAGTCTGGAGGTGCTGTAGCCATGGGAGAGAAGTCTGGAGATGCTGCAGCCATGAAGGGACAAGTCTGGAGATGCTGCAGCCATGACAGGACAAGTTTGGAGGTCCTGTAGCCATGACAGGCCAAGTCCGGAGATGCTGCAGCCATGACAGGACAAGTCCGGAGATGCTGCAGCCATGACAGGACAAGTCTGGAGATGCTGCAGCCATGACGGGACAAGTCTGGAGATGCTGCAGCCATGACAGGACAAGTCTGGAGATGCTGCATCCATGGGAGAGAAGTCTGGAGGTGCTGCAGCCAGGGGAGACAAGTCTGGAGATGCTGCAGCCATGACAGGACAAGTCTGGAGGTGCTGCAACCATGGGAGACAAGTCTGGAGATGCTGCAGCCAGGACAGAACAAGACTGGAGATGCTGCATCAATGGTACAAGTCTTGAGAAGCTGCATCCATGTGAGAGAAATCTGGAGGTGCTGCAGCCATGGGAGAGAAGTCTGGAGGTGCTGAAGCCATGGGAGAGAAGTCTGGAGATGCTGCAGCCATGGGAGAGAAGTCTGGAGGTGCTGAAGCCATGGGAGAGAAGTCTGGAGGTGCTGCAGCCATGGGAGAGAAGTCTGGAGATGCTGCAGCCATGACAGGACAAGTCTGGAGATGCTGCAGCCATGACAGGACAAGTCCGGAGATGCTGAATCCATGGGAGACAAGTCCGGAGATGCTGAATCCATTGGAGACAAGTCTGGAGATGCTACAGCCATGACAGGAAAAGTCTGGATATGCTGAAGCCATGGGAGAGAAGTCTGGAGGTGCTGCAGCCATGGGAGACAAGTCTGGAGATGCTGCAGCCATGACAGGACAAGACTGGAGATGCTGCATCAATGGTACAAGTCTTAAGAAGCTGCATCCATGTGAGAGAAATCTGGAGGTGCTGCAGCCATGGGAGAGAAGTCTGGAGGTGCTGCAGCCATGGGAGAGAAGTCTGGAGGCGATGCAGTCATGGGAGACAAATCTGGAGATGCTG
Source organism: Anomaloglossus baeobatrachus (assembly GCF_048569485.1). Taxonomy (NCBI): domain Eukaryota; kingdom Metazoa; phylum Chordata; class Amphibia; order Anura; family Aromobatidae; genus Anomaloglossus; species Anomaloglossus baeobatrachus. The sequence goes on along the minus strand of NC_134359.1, from coordinate 282,309,507 downwards.
CAGCCATGACAGGACAAGTCTGGAGATGCTGTAGCCATGACAGGACAAGTCTGGGGATGCTGCATCCATGGGAGACAAGTCTGGAGATGCTGCAGCCATGGGAGACAAGTCCGGAGATGCTGCAGCCATGGGAGACAAGTCTGGAGAAGCTGCAGCCATGACAGTACAAGTCTGGAGATGCTGCAGCCATGACAGTACAAGTCTGGAGATGCTGCAGCCATGACTGGACAAGTCCGGAGATGCTGCAGCCATGACAGGACAAGTCTGGAGATGCTGCAGCCATGACAGGACAAGTCTGGAGATGCTGCAGCCATGACAGGACAAGTCTGGAGATGCTGCAGCCATGAAAGGACAAGTCTCGGGATGCTGCATTCATGGGAGACAAGTCCGGAGATGCTGCAGCCATGACAGGACAAGTCTGGAGTTGCTGCAGCCATGACAGGACAAGTCTGGAGTTGCTGCAGCCATGGGAGACAAGTCAGGAGTAGAGTTGAGCGCGGTTCGTGGTTCGTGGTTCTCCAGTTCGCGGCTCGAGTGATTTTGGGGCATGTTCTAGATCGAACTAGAACTCGAGCTTTTTGCAAAAGCTCGGTAGTTCTAGAAACGTTCGAGAACGGTTCTAGCAGCCAAAAAACAGCTAAATCATAGCTTGGTTTCTGCTGTAATAGTGTAAGTCACTCTGTGAATCAAACTATTATCACATTTCAGTGTATAGTGTGCGTGAACAGCGCCTTCAGATCACTGCTGTTTCTATAATGGCGATCGCCATTTTTTTTTTTTTTTTTTCTTGTCTTCCTTCCCTAAGCGCGCGCGTCTTGTGGGGCGGGCCAGCATGTCAGCCAATCCCAGACACACACACAGCTAAGTGGACTTTGAGCCAGAGAAGCAACGGCATGTGTGATAGGATCTGCATGTCACATGTCCCTGCATTATAAAACCGGACATTTTCTTCACGGACGCCATTATCTGCCTTCTGCGTCTTTGGTGTCAGACATCACTGTCGCAGCTCCGTCTTCCTGAGTCCTATAGCCGATACAGCTGTATGCGCTGCATACACAGCGTTAGACAGCTTAGGGAGAGCACTTTATAGCAGTCCTTTTAAGGGCTCCAACCGGCAGGGTCAGAGAGCCATAGGTGACAGGTCCTGCAAACAGCAACAGCGTCTGTGTAGCCCAGGTCAGGGATTTCCTACCTGCATTTCACCATTAGGAGGGAATAGAAAGGCAGGCTTCCATTCCTCTACCCAGAGCACCACAATCCTGCCACTGTACCCTCTTGTCCTCTGCACACTCCAACTGATAACTAAGCCATTATACTAGCAAACACTCAGTGTACCTAGTGGCATCCTATACGTGGCTATTGGACTTTGCTATAGTCCCACTAGTGCAAAGACATTTGCAGAGCGCGTCTGCCTGCATTGCACACTCCAACTCATTATAACCAAGCCATTATACTAGCAAACACTCAGTGTACCTAGTGGCATCCTATACGTGGCTATTGGACTTTGCTATAGTCCCACTAGTGCAAAGACATTTGCAGAGCGCGTCTGCCTGCATTGCACACTACAACTCATTCTAACCAAGCCATTATACTAGCAAACACTCAGTGTACCTAGTGGCATCCTATACGTGGCTATTGGACTTTGCTATAGTCCCACTAGTGCAAAGACATTTGCAGAGCGCGTCTGCCTGCATTGCACACTCCAACTCATTAAAACCAAGCCATTATACTAGCAAACACTCAGTGTACCTAGTGGCATCCTATACGTGGCTATTGGACTTTGCTATAGTCCCACTAGTGCAAAGACATTTGCATAGCGCGTCTGCCGGCATTGCACACTCAAACTCATTTTAACTAAGCCATTATACTAGCAAACACTCAGTGTACCTAGTGGCATCCTATACGTGGCTATTGGACTTTGCTATAGTCCCACTAGTGCAAAGACATTAGCAGAGCACATCTGCCTGCATTGCACACTACAACTCATTCTAACCAAGCCATTATACTAGCAAACACTCAGTGTACCTAGTGGCATCCTATACGTGGCTATTGGACTTTGCTATAGTCCCACTAGTGCAAAGACATTTGCATAGCGCGTCTGCCTGCATTGCACACTCAAACTCATTTTAACTAAGCCATTATACTAGCAAACACTCAGTGTACCTAGTGGCATCCTATACGTGGCTATTGGACTTTGCTATAGTCCCACTAGTGCAAAGACATTAGCAGAGCACATCTGCCTGCATTGCACACTACAACTCATTCTAACCAAGCCATTATACTAGCAAACACTCAGTGTACCTAGTGGCATCCTATACGTGGCTATTGGACTTTGCTATAGTCCCACTAGTGCAAAGACATTTGCAGAGCGCGTCTGCCTGCATTGCACACTCCAACTCATTAAAACCAAGCCATTATACTAGCAAACACTCAGTGTACCTAGTGGCATCCTATACGTGGCTATTGGACTTTGCTATAGTCCCACTAGTGCAAAGACATTTGCATAGCGCGTCTGCCTGCATTGCACACTCAAACTCATTTTAACTAAGCCATTATACTAGCAAACACTCAGTGTACCTAGTGGCATCCTATACGTGGCTATTGGACTTTGCTATAGTCCCACTAGTGCAAAGATATTAGCAGAGCACATCTGCCTGCATTGCACACTCCAACTTTTTTAAACTAAGCAATTTTACTAGCAAACACTCAGTGTACCTAGTGGCATCCTAAACGTGGCTATTGGACTTTGCTATAGTCCCACTAGTGCAAAGACATTTGCAGAGCACGTCTGCCTGCATTGCACACTACAACTCATTGTTACTAAGCCATTATACTAGCAAACACTCAGTGTACCTAGTTGTATCCTAAACGTGGCTATTGTACTTTTGTCTATTCACAGTATTGGAACGATATTTGCAGCACGTCTGCCTGCATTGCACACTCTAACTTTTTTAAACTCAGCCATTTATAGTAGCAAACACTCAGTGTACCTAGTTGTATCCTAAACGTGGCTATTGTACTTTTGTCAATTCACAGTATTGGAACGTTATTTGCAGCACGTCTGCCTGCATTGCACACTCAAACTTTTTTAAACTCAGCCATTTATAGTAGCAAACACTCAGTGTACCTAGTTGTATCCTAAACGTGGCTATTGTACTTTTGTCTATTCACAGTATTGGAACGATATTTGCAGCACGTCTGCCTGCATTGCACACTCTAACTTTTTTAAACTCAGCCATTATACTAGCAAACACTCAGTGTACCTAGTGGCATCCTATACGTGGCTATTGGACTTTGCTATAGTCCCACTAGTGCAAAGACATTAGCAGAGCACATCTGCCTGCATTGCACACTACAACTCATTCTAACCAAGCCATTATACTAGCAAACACTCAGTGTACCTAGTGGCATCCTATACGTGGCTATTGGACTTTGCTATAGTCCCACTAGTGCAAAGACATTTGCAGAGCGCGTCTGCCTGCATTGCACACTCCAACTCATTAAAACCAAGCCATTATACTAGCAAACACTCAGTGTACCTAGTGGCATCCTATACGTGGCTATTGGACTTTGCTATAGTCCCACTAGTGCAAAGACATTTGCATAGCGCGTCTGCCTGCATTGCACACTCAAACTCATTTTAACTAAGCCATTATACTAGCAAACACTCAGTGTACCTAGTGGCATCCTATACGTGGCTATTGGACTTTGCTATAGTCCCACTAGTGCAAAGATATTAGCAGAGCACATCTGCCTGCATTGCACACTCCAACTTTTTTAAACTAAGCAATTTTACTAGCAAACACTCAGTGTACCTAGTGGCATCCTAAACGTGGCTATTGGACTTTGCTATAGTCCCACTAGTGCAAAGACATTTGCAGAGCACGTCTGCCTGCATTGCACACTACAACTCATTGTTACTAAGCCATTATACTAGCAAACACTCAGTGTACCTAGTTGTATCCTAAACGTGGCTATTGTACTTTTGTCTATTCACAGTATTGGAACGATATTTGCAGCACGTCTGCCTGCATTGCACACTCTAACTTTTTTAAACTCAGCCATTTATAGTAGCAAACACTCAGTGTACCTAGTTGTATCCTAAACGTGGCTATTGTACTTTTGTCTATTCACAGTATTGGAACGATATTTGCAGCACGTCTGCCTGCATTGCACACTCTAACTTTTTTAAACTCAGCCATTATACTAGCAAACACTCAGTGTACCTAGTTGTATCCTAAACGTGGCTATTGTACTTTTGTCAATTCACAGTATTGGAACGTTATTTGCAGCACGTCTGCCTGCATTGCACACTCAAACTTTTTTAAACTCAGCCATTTATAGTAGCAAACACTCAGTGTACCTAGTTGTATCCTAAACGTGGCTATTGTACTTTTGTCAATTCACAGTATTGGAACGTTATTTGCAGCACGTCTGCCTGCATTGCACACTCAAACTTTTTTAAACTCAGCCATTTATAGTAGCAAACACTCAGTGTACCTAGTTGTATCCTAAACGTGGCTATTGTACTTTTGTCTATTCACAGTATTGGAACGTTATTTGCAGCACGTCTGCCTGCATTGCACACTCTAACTTTTTTAAACTCAGCCATTATACTAGCAAACACTCAGTGTACCTAGTTGTATCCTAAACGTGGCTATTTTACTTTTGTCTATTCACAGTATTGGAACGATATTTGCAGCACGTCTGCCTGCATTGCACACTCTAACTTTTTTAAACTCAGCCATTATACTAGCAAACACTCACTGTACCTAGTTGTATCCTAAACGTGGCTATTGTACTTTTGTCAATTCACAGTATTGGAACGTTATTTGCAGCACGTCTGCCTGCATTGCACACTCAAACTTTTTTAAACTCAGCCATTATACTAGCAAACACTCACTGTACCTAGTTGTATCCTAAACGTGGCTATTGTACTTTTGTCAATTCACAGTATTGGAACGTTATTTGCAGCACGTCTGCCTGCATTGCACACTCAAACTTTTTTAAACTCAGCCATTATACTAGCAAACACTCAGTGTACCTAGTTGTATCCTAAACGTGGCTATTGTACTTTTGTCTATTCACAGTATTGGAACGTTATTTGCAGCACGTCTGCCTGCATTGCACACTCTAACTTTTTTAAACTCAGCCATTATACTAGCAAACACTCAGTGTACCTAGTTGTATCCTAAACGTGGCTATTTTACTTTTGTCTATTCACAGTATTGGAACGATATTTGCAGCACGTCTGCCTGCATTGCACACTCTAACTTTTTTAAACTCAGCCATTATACTAGCAAACACTCACTGTACCTAGTTGTATCCTAAACGTGGCTATTGTACTTTTGTCAATTCACAGTATTGGAACGTTATTTGCAGCACGTCTGCCTGCATTGCACACTCAAACTTTTTTAAACTCAGCCATTTATAGTAGCAAACACTCAGTGTACCTAGTTGTATCCTAAACGTGGCTATTGTACTTTTGTCAATTCACAGTATTGGAACGTTATTTGCAGCACGTCTGCCTGCATTGCACACTCAAACTTTTTTAAACTCAGCCATTTATAGTAGCAAACACTCAGTGTACCTAGTTGTATCCTAAACGTGGCTATTGTACTTTTGTCTATTCACAGTATTGGAACGTTATTTGCAGCACGTCTGCCTGCATTGCACACTCTAACTTTTTTAAACTCAGCCATTATACTAGCAAACACTCACTGTACCTAGTTGTATCCTAAACGTGGCTATTGTACTTTTGTCAATTCACAGTATTGGAACGTTATTTGCAGCACGTCTGCCTGCATTGCACACTCAAACTTTTTTAAACTCAGCCATTATACTAGCAAACACTCACTGTACCTAGTTGTATCCTAAACGTGGCTATTGTACTTTTGTCAATTCACAGTATTGGAACGTTATTTGCAGCACGTCTGCCTGCATTGCACACTCAAACTTTTTTAAACTCAGCCATTATACTAGCAAACACTCACTGTACCTAGTTGTATCCTAAACGTGGCTATTGTACTTTTGTCAATTCACAGTATTGGAACGTTATTTGCAGCACGTCTGCCTGCATTGCACACTCAAACTTTTTTAAACTCAGCCATTATACTAGCAAACACTCACTGTACCTAGTTGTATCCTAAACGTGGCTATTGTACTTTTGTCAATTCACAGTATTGGAACGTTATTTGCAGCACGTCTGCCTGCATTGCACACTCAAACTTTTTTAAACTCAGCCATTTATAGTAGCAAACACTCAGTGTACCTAGTTGTATCCTAAACGTGGCTATTGTACTTTTGTCTATTCACAGTATTGGAACGATATTTGCAGCACGTCTGCCTGCATTGCACACTCTAACTTTTTTAAACTCAGCCATTATACTAGCAAACACTCAGTGTACCTAGTGGCATCCTATACGTGGCTATTGGACTTTGCTATAGTCCCACTAGTGCAAAGACATTAGCAGAGCACATCTGCCTGCATTGCACACTACAACTCATTCTAACCAAGCCATTATACTAGCAAACACTCAGTGTACCTAGTGGCATCCTATACGTGGCTATTGGACTTTGCTATAGTCCCACTAGTGCAAAGACATTTGCAGAGCGCGTCTGCCTGCATTGCACACTCCAACTCATTAAAACCAAGCCATTATACTAGCAAACACTCAGTGTACCTAGTGGCATCCTATACGTGGCTATTGGACTTTGCTATAGTCCCACTAGTGCAAAGACATTTGCATAGCGCGTCTGCCTGCATTGCACACTCAAACTCATTTTAACTAAGCCATTATACTAGCAAACACTCAGTGTACCTAGTGGCATCCTATACGTGGCTATTGGACTTTGCTATAGTCCCACTAGTGCAAAGATATTAGCAGAGCACATCTGCCTGCATTGCACACTCCAACTTTTTTAAACTAAGCAATTTTACTAGCAAACACTCAGTGTACCTAGTGGCATCCTAAACGTGGCTATTGGACTTTGCTATAGTCCCACTAGTGCAAAGACATTTGCAGAGCACGTCTGCCTGCATTGCACACTACAACTCATTGTTACTAAGCCATTATACTAGCAAACACTCAGTGTACCTAGTTGTATCCTAAACGTGGCTATTGTACTTTTGTCTATTCACAGTATTGGAACGATATTTGCAGCACGTCTGCCTGCATTGCACACTCTAACTTTTTTAAACTCAGCCATTTATAGTAGCAAACACTCAGTGTACCTAGTTGTATCCTAAACGTGGCTATTGTACTTTTGTCTATTCACAGTATTGGAACGATATTTGCAGCACGTCTGCCTGCATTGCACACTCTAACTTTTTTAAACTCAGCCATTATACTAGCAAACACTCAGTGTACCTAGTTGTATCCTAAACGTGGCTATTGTACTTTTGTCAATTCACAGTATTGGAACGTTATTTGCAGCACGTCTGCCTGCATTGCACACTCAAACTTTTTAAACTCAGCCATTTATAGTAGCAAACACTCAGTGTACCTAGTTGTATCCTAAACGTGGCTATTGTACTTTTGTCTATTCACAGTATTGGAACGTTATTTGCAGCACGTCTGCCTGCATTGCACACTCTAACTTTTTTAAACTCAGCCATTATACTAGCAAACACTCAGTGTACCTAGTTGTATCCTAAACGTGGCTATTTTACTTTTGTCTATTCACAGTATTGGAACGATATTTGCAGCACGTCTGCCTGCATTGCACACTCTAACTTTTTTAAACTCAGCCATTATACTAGCAAACACTCACTGTACCTAGTTGTATCCTAAACGTGGCTATTGTACTTTTGTCAATTCACAGTATTGGAACGTTATTTGCAGCACGTCTGCCTGCATTGCACACTCAAACTTTTTTAAACTCAGCCATTTATAGTAGCAAACACTCAGTGTACCTAGTTGTATCCTAAACGTGGCTATTGTACTTTTGTCTATTCACAGTATTGGAACGTTATTTGCAGCACGTCTGCCTGCATTGCACACTCTAACTTTTTTAAACTCAGCCATTATACTAGCAAACACTCACTGTACCTAGTTGTATCCTAAACGTGGCTATTGTACTTTTGTCAATTCACAGTATTGGAACGTTATTTGCAGCACGTCTGCCTGCATTGCACACTCAAACTTTTTTAAACTCAGCCATTATACTAGCAAACACTCACTGTACCTAGTTGTATCCTAAACGTGGCTATTGTACTTTTGTCAATTCACAGTATTGGAACGTTATTTGCAGCACGTCTGCCTGCATTGCACACTCAAACTTTTTTAAACTCAGCCATTATACTAGCAAACACTCACTGTACCTAGTTGTATCCTAAACGTGGCTATTGTACTTTTGTCAATTCACAGTATTGGAACGATATTTGCAGCACGTCTGCCTGCATTGCACACTCAAACTTTTTTAAACTCAGCCATTTATAGTAGCAAACACTCAGTGTACCTAGTTGTATCCTAAACGTGGCTATTGTACTTTTGTCTATTCACAGTATTGGAACGTTATTTGCAGCACGTCTGCCTGCATTGCACACTCAAACTTTTTTAAACTCAGCCATTATACTAGCAAACACTCACTGTACCTAGTTGTATCCTAAACGTGGCTATTGTACTTTTGTCAATTCACAGTATTGGAACGATATTTGCAGGACATCTGCCTGCATTGCACACTCAAACTTTTTTAAACTCAGCCATTATACTAGCAAACACTCACTGTACCTAGTTGTATCCTAAACGTGGCTATTGTACTTTTGTCAATTCACAGTATTGGAACGATATTTGCAGGACATCTGCCTGCATTGCACACTCAAACTTTTTTAAACTCAGCCATTATACTAGCAAACACTCACTGTACCTAGTTGTATCCTAAACGTGGCTATTGTACTTTTGTCTATTCACACTACTGCAAATCTATGTGCAGCACCTCTGCATGACAACCTCGTGCTCTGTTTTTAATAAGCTATAATGATAGCACAAAATACTGCCATTTTGTGGCATCATAGAACTGGCTGTTGTATTCCATTAGTGCCCCACTGGTGACAAGCTATTTCTAGCACCTCTACATCACACCCTCATGCACATTTAGCTACGCTAATGTTATAGCAAACTCATGGAATTCATTGCTGCATTTCATAATTCGGAGGGATAGAAAGTCAGGCTTCCTTTAGCTTTTCCTTCTGTTCATAGACAGCATCTCCAAGACAAATTTCCCCTCCACGTCTAAGTGTGGAGAGGCAGCTAGTGCGCATGCGTGTGCCGATGTACCCCAGCTGCAGCATAATTACAGTGTTTCGCCTAGTGAGTATGCTCAGCCTGACTGTGCCATTCCTGACGCTAAGTCTTCATTTCGGGATACAGCGCATGCTCCCACACTAAGTGTGAAAAGCCTCTTTGCACAGGTGCTTGCATTCTGTGCCGGGTCTAAGTCCTGTTTTGTGCCTAGACACCATGCTAAAGCTGATAGTCTTTTTTCAGAGACTGTATTTCATGCTACTGAGCATGCTCAGGCACTTCCTGCATCAGAGACTAGGTCCGGTAATGAACTCTTTGGCCCTGGCCCTGATGTGGGGGTCCCATATAGACCACAGGGCATCAGGTGTCCTCCCAAATGGCTTGCAGAGGCCCACACCTATGACTTGTCACCGCATTATTGATGGTCAGACGATGACTGGTGAGGTGTTTGGGTCATGGCAGCCATGAGGTCATCATTGAAGTTGCGTTTCCAAATAGGACGCTAGTTATGCCACTCATGACGTGTCACTCTGCTTTTGTCTCCAGGAGGTGCATTGTGGTTCACCCTGGTTTGGGGCGGACCCAGGTTATAAAAGGGGCTGGAGCCAACAAGGAGGTGCGCAGTCTTCTATTATGCTCCGAAAGAGCACACCTCCATGTGTTGAACCCATTGCGGCTTTAGGCCAGAGGTAGGCAGGGATAGGGTGGTGGATGCAGGCCACCACCACAGTTGGTAACGCAGAACGGTTAAGACCAGCTCCTGTCCTAACAGTCCTGCTTGTGCAGCCCAGTGGCATTAACAGGCCTGCTGCTGCTGATGCGCCTGCTGTCCACAGGTGTGGCCCCCTACGCACACGGTCAGCGTACTCAATGGCCCCTGTGTTGTTAACAGGGAGTTCCTGGGCTGGGTGGGCATATGTGGACCCTGTGACGCTAACAGGGCTCACAGTCTCCAGATCCGAATGGCGTCTAACTCGGTTCAGGCTACTATTAGTTTCATAGCCACACAGCTCTGTATCCTCCACCAAACCTTCAAGTTGCCAACCTCTCCTTTTCCAACTGGGAGCACGGTGGACACTGACTGCTGAAGGTGATATATACCTTTCTCTTTCTTTTCTTATTAATTTTTGTTATATAGCGGTCACAGATTATATACCACTTTATCCAAATCTGCCAGTCCCACTGTAACAGATGTTGTTTCTTCAGCAAATGTTACAGTTGTTTAACCACCATTTCCACGGACCAAAATTTTTTTCCCCTTTCCAACACACCTGTTCCCCTTTCCAACAGCATCTGTCCTTTTTCAACTCATTTTGGGATATGACCAAAAGTGCAACTGTGCAGGGACACCGTACTCAACGCCATCTCAGCACAGCAGCCATCCCTCGGTCCCTCCGATGTGGACAAGTAAAAGACCATTTCCTCCTATCCATGACAAAGTGTTGAGATTCACTCTGTGCAGCACTGGTGTTTAGTGGAAAAGTAGATCTAAGATTGCGTACCACATTCTGCAGATACTCCTGTATACGTGCGTCTATTTCTATGGCAGGAATTAGTTCGCCAAATTTTGTCTTGTACCGGGGATCTAACAGTGTGGCAACCCAGTATTCAGGATTACTTCAAATTCATACAATCCGAGGGTCATGTAGGTAGTGCAGCAAGAAGGCGCTCATGTGTCTTGTGCATCCAGGAGGACCAAGTCCTTGGTGTGTTGGTGGCAGAGAGGTGAGAATCGTGCATCCTTCCTCTGCCCTCTACCCACAACCTCGCACAACCGAAATGTGAGCAAGCTCTCACTCATCTGCTGAGTCTTCCATGCCCATCGCCAGTTCGTCCTCCATTTCTTCATGGGCTCCTGCACTTTCATCAACACTTTTTGCTGATACTATGCGCCCTTGTTAATCCCTCTCCCTCACCATGACTGCCGCATAGGTGCCGCTGACCATCTGGACCTCGTAGATCTTGTTATCCCTTCCGCATATGACTCCTCCTGTACTTCCTCCCCTTCCTCTTGTCCCAACACCTGACTCCGAATAATAATTACAGTGTGCTCCATCATGTAGATGACCAGAATCACGCTGAGAATGACATTGCCAGTGCTAAACATCTTCGTCGACATTTCAAAACTGTGTAGCAGGGTGCATAGGTCCTTGATCTGACACCACTCCAGCAGCGTGATCTGCACCACCTCTGGATCAACTTATCCCAGGCTATATGTCTTACCGTATTTCAGCAGGGCTCTGCGGTGCTGCCACACACGCTGCAACATGTGCAGATTCCAATTCCTGCGTGTCGGAACATCGCATTTCCGGCGTTTAACTGCCAGACCCTAAGACTTCCGGAGTGATGAAAGTTGTTGAGCTGCTGTGTGCGCACGATGGAAGTGAGCACATAGCGAGCGTGCCCGCTGCACAAGGCCATGTAGGCCGTGATGGTGTTTTAAAAATTGCTGGAGAATTCGGATCAACACGTGAGCCATAAAAGGCACGTGTGTCACATTGCCCTGAGGATGGCCCGCAGCCAGGTTTGCATCATTGCCGCACACGGCTGTTAAGTCACCAACGGAGTCCGCTCCGTCAATTTGTACTCCGGTCGCCAGGTGACAACGTGTTCCTTTCATGAATAGTGCTGATGATGGGAGAGTAGTCGATGCCAGCGGCGCAGGTGGACGCAGGTTATGCTCACCCACTGGGCTGCATTACCTTGACAGATGCAGAATCTCTGGCTGAATGTAGCTGGTGGGTATCTCACAGATGAAATACCATCATTCAGCTACAACCAATGGGAAGACACCACACCCTTTTTTATGCCCATCCTGTCTGCAGACCACTGCCAGACATAGCTATGAACCTCTGGTTAATTTTACCCCCAGTTCAGTTTTATGATTTTGTGTGCTTGTTACCTGACTACTTTTCCTGCTTGCTGTTTATGTACCTTGTTGGCCGATACGCATTTCACCTCTGCTTGTTTTCTGATTAAGTCCTGGCCGTCCCATTCTGTTCCTGTTCCTCAATTAATGTTTTGACCCTGCCTGACTACTATTCTCTGTAATAGCGGTGTGACTCACATTTCCCATACATTTCAAAGTAAAACTTTGACCGCCTGATGGCATTGAGCTCTGCTGCCAGCATAGTAAGGAGGTGTGTGGTAGTCCTTGTGCGCAGTTGCAAGGAAGGGTGGCCTGACCACACAGGGTTTGCGCAAAGGTAGAGGACCCACACGAGGTTGAAGAGGCAGAAGCAGTGTATTAACTTCTACATACAGAACAAGGATTGAAACAACTCGTGGGGACGGCAAGACTTGTACAGCAGACCCTTCTCCATCTCTCACCATAGTTTGCCAGTGCCCAGTCAGTGACATGTAATGACCCTGTCTATGCTTACTGGTCCAAGTATCTGTGTTGAAATGCACCCTGTCGCACACAGATTTTCTCAAGGAAGTGGTGATGTTGTGTGCGACATGCCGGTGTAGCGCGGGCATGCTTTTCTTGGAGAAGCAGTGGTGATTGGGCATCTGGTACTGGGGCACAGCGACAGACATAAGGTCTGTAAAATCCTGTGTGTCCACTACGCGTAAAGGCAGCATTTCGGTAGCCAACAGCTTACAGAGGGATAGAGTCAACCACTTAGCTTTGTCATGGGTCGCAGTAAGTGGCCTTTTATTTGACCACATCTGAGGGACAGAGATCTGGCTGCTGTCTGTAGACGGTGTTGAGTAGGGTGTCCCTGGAAAAATGCAGGTTTGTGAGAAAAGTGCAGGCGGAGACATGATGTTGGCTTCATCTTGCCTTCAGATCTGTTCATCTTGTATCATTTTTAAAAAACACAGCAAGCAAGGGTTACTCCAAGCGGAGTCTCCCTTTTTTTCCAAAAATTGGGCCCCACACAGACACCTTATCAGTGGCAGCACTTGTGCCCTAGTTGCAAACAGGATGTTTTGATTTGCATCAAGCACATTCCAAATCCACAAGCATTTACTCTCCCCAGGATGACACAGGGGTAGTAAATTCCTTCTGGATCCATGACTTGTTCATTTTGATGAACGTCAGTCTGTCCACATTGTCACTGGACAGACGCGTGCGCTTATCTGTCAGCACACACCCAGCAGCACTGAAGACACGTTCAGAGACAACGCTGGCAGCTGGACACGACAAAATCTTCGAGGCGTAACTGGAGAGCTCTTGACATTTTTCTAGATTTGAAGCACAAAAGGAGCAAGGCTCCATTTGCAAAGTCATTGCATCGATGTTCATTTGGAGATACTCCTGTATCATCCTCTCATCCGTTGACTATGTGTCAGACTTGTTGTCTCTGGTGGCCTTGCAAAGGAGGGTCTAAAAAAATTATGAAAAGATTCCATAAAATTGCTGTTACCAGCACCAGATACGGTCCTACTGGTACGGGTAGACTGTTGAAGATGACGAGGCCGTCCCATGTTTGTCAAGTTACAACTGGGAGAATCACTCCCTTCACCTGCACGGTTGTTTGGTGGAAAAGCCGAGCTAAGATCGAGTAACAGCTTCTGCTGATACTCCTGCATACGTGCGTCCCTTTCTATGGGTGGAATTATGTCACAAAATTTGGACTTGTCCCGGGGATCTAATAGTGTGGCAAGCCAGTAGTCATCATCACTTCTAATTTTGACAATACGAGGGTCATGTTGGAGGTAGTGCAACAAGAAGGCACTCATGTGTCTTGCGCAGCCATGCGCACCAAGTCCACGCTGTGTTTGTGGCATAGAGGTGCTAACCGTTCTTTCTTCCTCTGTCATCTCCCCCCAACCTCTTTCAACTGAAATTTGACCAAGGTCCCCCTCATCTGCTGAGTCTTCCATGTCCATGGACAGTTCGTCCTCCATATCTTCATGTCCTCCTGCACCTTCCTCAACATCTCACCTGCTACCATGCGCCCTTGTTGATCCCTGTCCCCCATGGTCCCATGCCTGCCGCGTTGGTGATGATGAACGTCTGGACCTTGGTGATGTTGTTGTGTCTTGCGCATATGAATCCTCCTGTAGTTCCTCCCCTTCCTGTTGTCCCACCCCCTGACTACGAATAGTGTTTAGCGTGTGCTCCAGCATGTAAATGACTGTAATCGTCATGCTGATAATGGCATTGTCAGCGCTAAACATATTCGTCGCCATGTCGAAACTGTGCAGAAGGGTGCATAGGTCCTTGATCTGAGATCACTCCATCAGGGTGATCTGCCCCACTTCTGCATCTCGTTGGCCCAGGCTATACATCATGACGTATTGCACCAGGGCTCGCCGGTGCTGCCACAGTCGCTGTAACATGTGGAGAGTTGAATTCCAGCGTGTCGCCACATCGCATTTCAGGCGATGAACCGGCAGGCCGAAAGACTTCTGGAGCGATGCAAGTCGCTCAGGTGCGGCGGTTGAACGGCGGAAGTGAGCACTGCAGACAGTTTCCGTGCCCTGGTCAGAAGGCCATCTAGGCCGGGATAGTGTGTTAAAAATTGCTGGACAACAAGGTTAAACACGTGAGCCATACAAGGCACGTGTGTCACCTTGCCCAGGCGAAGGGCCGCACCCAGGTTTGCAGCATTGTCGCACACGGCCTTACCAGGCTGCAGGTTGAGTGGAGACAACCATTTATCAAAATCAGTCTCCAGAGCTGCCCACAACTCAGTCGCTGTGTGACTCCTATTTCAAAGACATGTCAAGCTAAAGACCGCCTGATGCCGTTGCGCTCTGCTACCAGCATAGTAATGAGGGGTGCGTGATTCCTTCTGCGCAGTGAGAACGCTGGTGGCCTGACCAGGCAGGCTTGGGGCGGAGGTGGAGGACCCAGATGAGGTGGAGGATGCAGAAGCAGTGGCGGAACTTGGACAGACAGAGGATTGACACACAAGTCGTGGGGACGGCAAGACTTGTGCAGCAGACCCTTCACCATCTATCACCATAGTTACCCAGTGGCCAGTCAGCGACATGTAACGTCCCTGTCCATGCTTACTGGTCCAAGTATCGGTGGTGAAATGCACCCGTTCACACACAGAGTTTCTCAAGGAAGCGGTGATGTTGTGTGCGACATGCTGGTGTAGCGCGGGCACACCTTTCTTAGAGAAGTAGTGGCGACTAGGCATCTGGTACTGGGGCACAGCGACAGACATAAGGTCTCTAAAATCCTGTGTGTCCACTAGGCGGAAAGGCAGCATTTCTGTAGTCAACAGCTTACAGAGGGATAGAGTCAACCTCTTCGCTTTGTCATGGGTCGCAGGAAGTGGCCTTTTATTTGACCACATCTGAGGGACAGAGATCTGGCTGCTGTGTGTAGACGGTGTTGAGTCGGGTGTCCCTGGAAAAATGCAGCTTTGTGAGGAAAGTGCAGGCGGAGACATGATGTTGCCTTCATCCAAAGTTGGTGCTATCGATGTCTGAGAGAGCTGTACACACTCACTTGTTTCCCCTTCCAAACCAACTGACGACCTACCAAGCAAACTGCCTGTTGCGGTTACAGTGGTGGAAGTTGTGGGTGGAAAAACAGGTGTGACAGCTGTCCCCACAGTCCTAGAAGATGACGAGCGCGCGGATGCACTGGAAGGGGCAGGCGGTGGATGGTTCGCTCCGCTAGGCCGCATTGCAGCACGGTGAGCTTCCCATCGGGCCATATGATATTTATTCATGTGACGATTCATGGAAGAAGTTGTCAAACTGCTGAGGTTTTGACCTCTACTAAGAGAACCATGACAAATTTTACAGATCACATAATTTGGGCGATCTTTTTCTATGTCAAAAAAGGACCTGGCTAGGCAAGGCTTAGAGGCCATGCGACCTGTTGATCCACCCCGAATAATGCTCAGAGGCAGAGTGGTGGCTGAGGATGCAGTTGTAGACGTGCTACCAGTGCTCCGACTGTGTCCAGGAAGGCGCCAGGTTACTTCGACGTCGGTTGCATCCTCCTCCACCGCCTCTGTTGACCTCCTCGAGTGTCTGACTGTGGGTTGACAGTAGGTGTGATCTAGAACTTAATCATCAATTGTTGTGTTTGCACTCCCCTACCCCTCAGACCGAGTTTCTTCTTGCCCTGACCGAATATTTAAGTTGTCATCCCAATCGGGTATCTGCGTCTCATCTTCATCAGTATGTTCCTCATTGCCTATAACCACAGTTGTTGGAAAGGCAGCATTTTGGTAGCCAACAGTTTGCATATGATGAAAGTCAACCTCCAAGCCATTTCATGCCCTTCTAAAAGCATGTAAAACACAGCGAGGGGACTCCAACCACAGTCTCCCTCGTTGCCACTAACTGGGCCACACACACCCCACTTGACTGGCATCGGTTGAGCCCCCTTTTGAAAAAGAAAAAGATGCTTTGCATGAAGCACTCTCAAAAATACGCGTGCCTTTCCCGTCCCCTGGCTGACCCAGGGGAAGAAAAGTCCTCTGAGAGCCATGACTTGTTCATCTTGGTTCTTTTAGAGACACAGCGAGGGGACTCCAACCACAGTCTCCCTCGTTGCCACTAACTGGGCCACACACACCCCCACTTGACTGGCATCGGTTGAGCCCCCTTTTGAAAAAGAAAAAGATGCTTTGCATGAAGCACTCTCAAAAATACGCGTGCCTTTCCCGTCCCCTGGCTGACCCAGGGGAAGAAAAGTCCTCTGAGAGCCATGACTTGTTCATCTTGGTTCTTTTAGAGACACAGCGAGGGGACTCCAACCACAGTCTCCCTCGTTGCCACTAACTGGGCCACACACACCCCACTTGACTGGCATCGGTTGACCCCCCCTTTTGACAAAGAAAAAGATGCTTTTCATGAAGCACTCTCAAAAATACGCGTGCCTTTCCCGTCCCCTGGCTGACCCAGGGGAAGAAAAGTCCTCTGAGAGCCATGACTTGTTCATCTTGGTTCTTTTAGAGACACAGCGAGGGGACTCCAACCACAGTCTCCCTCGTTGCCACTAACTGGGCCACACACACCCCACTTGACTGGCATCGGTTGAGCCCCCTTTTGAAAAAGAAAAAGATGCTTTGCATGAAGCACTCTCAAAAATACGCGTGCCTTTCCCGTCCCCTGGCTGACCCAGGGGAAGAAAAGTCCTCTGAGAGCCATGACTTGTTCATCTTGGTTCTTTTAGAGACACAGCGAGGGGACTCCAACCACAGTCTCCCTCGTTGCCACTAACTGGGCCACACACACCCCACTTGACTGGCATCGGTTGAGCCCCCTTTTGAAAAAGAAAAAGATGCTTTGCATGAAGCACTCTCAAAAATACGCGTGCCTTTCCCGTCCCCTGGCTGACCCAGGGGAAGAAAAGTCCTCTGAGAGCCATGACTTGTTCATCTTGGTTCTTTTAGAGACACAGCGAGGGGACTCCAACCACAGTCTCCCTCGTTGCCACTAACTGGGCCACACACACCCCACTTGACTGGCATCGGTTGAGCCCCCCTTTTGACAAAGAAAAAGATGCTTTGCATGAAGCACTCTCAAAAATACGCGTGCCTTTCCCGTCCCCTGGCTGACCCAGGGGAAGAAAGTCCTCTGAGAGCCATGACTTGTTCATCTTGGTTCTTTTAGAGACACAGCGAGGGGACTCCAACCACAGTCTCCCTCGTTGCCACTAACTGGGCCACACACACCCCACTTGACTGGCATCGGTTGACCCCCCCTTTTGACAAAGAAAAAGATGCTTTTCATGAAGCACTCTCAAAAATACGCGTGCCTTTCCCGTCCCCTGGCTGACCCAGGGGAAGAAAAGTCCTCTGAGAGCCATGACTTGTTCATCTTGGTTCTTTTAGAGACACAGCGAGGGGACTCCAACCACAGTCTCCCTCGTTGCCACTAACTGGGCCACACACACCCCACTTGACTGGCATCGGTTGAGCCCCCTTTTGAAAAAGAAAAAGATGCTTTGCATGAAGCACTCTCAAAAATACGCGTGCCTTTCCCGTCCCCTGGCTGACCCAGGGGAAGAAAAGTCCTCTGAGAGCCATGACTTGTTCATCTTGGTTCTTTTAGAGACACAGCGAGGGGACTCCAACCACAGTCTCCCTCGTTGCCACTAACTGGGCCACACACACCCCACTTGACTGGCATCGGTTGACCCCCCCTTTTGACAAAGAAAAAGATGCTTTGCATGAAGCACTCTCAAAAATACGCGTGCCTTTCCCGTCCCCTGGCTGACCCAGGGGAAGAAAAGTCCTCTGAGAGCCATGACTTGTTCATCTTGGTTCTTTTAGAGACACAGCGAGGGGACTCCAACCACAGTCTCCCTCGTTGCCACTAACTGGGCCACACACACCCCACTTGACTGGCATCGGTTGACCCCCCCTTTTGACAAAGAAAAAAGATGCTTTGCATGAAGCACTCTCAAAAATACGCGTGCCTTTCCCGTCCCCTGGCTGACCCAGGGGAAGAAAAGTCCTCTGAGAGCCATGACTTGTTCATCTTGGTTCTTTTAGAGACACAGCGAGGGGACTCCAACCACAGTCTCCCTCGTTGCCACTAACTGGGCCACACACACCCCACTTGACTGGCATCGGTTGAGCCCCCTTTTGAAAAAGAAAAAGATGCTTTGCATGAAGCACTCTCAAAAATACGCGTGCCTTTCCCGTCCCCTGGCTGACCCAGGGGAAGAAAAGTCCTCTGAGAGCCATGACTTGTTCATCTTGGTTCTTTTAGAGACACAGCGAGGGGACTCCAACCACAGTCTCCCTCGTTGCCACTAACTGGGCCACACACACCCCACTTGACTGGCATCGGTTGAGCCCCCCTTTTGACAAAGAAAAAGATGCTTTGCATGAAGCACTCTCAAAAATACGCGTGCCTTTCGCCTCCCCTGGCTGACCCAGGGGAAGAAAAGTCCTCTGAGAGCCAGGTCCACATTGTCAGTGGACAGACACGTGTGCTTATCTGCCAGCAGACCCCCAGCAGCACTGAAGACAGGTTCCGAGAGAACGCTGGCTGCAGGACAC